>NC_135051.1:4448243-4508243 GCF_051014685.1 Ptiloglossa arizonensis | reverse complement strand
CCAAGAATTGAACTAGGTATAAATTGACCCCCTATATCAATTAAAATACTAAATCCATTTGATATCCCATTATTAAATTCTATCATTTTATTTTCCTCCGGATTTACATTAACCTTAAGGCATAATTTTCTTTTGTTAGAAAATAAAATTTATAGAAAAATTTATCTTTTATACACATGATTATTAAGTATAATTTTTATAAGTCTTCAATTTAATGAATATAAACAATCTTCTTTTTCTATAAATGATGGGATTTTTGGATCAATTTTTTACATAGCAACAGGATTCCATGGATTACATGTTTTAATTGGGGGCTTTATATTATTAATTATTATAATTCGAATAAATAATAATCACTTTTCTTCAATTCGTCATTTTAATTTTACAGCTGCTATCTGATGCTGACATTTTGTAGATGTTGTATGATTATTTCTATATATAATAATTTACTGATGAATATATTAATATAAAATAAATATAATAAATAATTATATTTAACTTATAATTAAATTTTTATTGTTTAAATATATTTAAAACGATTCATATTTTCATTAAAATAATAATTATTCTAATTATTCCCATAATTATTTTTATTGCAAATCACTTATTTTCATTAACCAATTTTAAAAAACGAGAAAAAATTTCTCCTTTCGAATGTGGATTTGACCCACTATCAGAAAATCGCCTACCATTTTCCATTAATTTTTATTTAATTGCTTTAATCTTTTTAATTTTCGATATCGAAATTATATTAATTGTTAAATAAATATTATGAAATAACCACTTTTTATTGTTTTATTTCTATCATCTGAATTCTACTATTGACCCTCTGACTAGAATGATACATAAAATTTCTAAAATGACACTTTAATTGAAACCAAAATAGAGGTAAATTATTGTTAATAATTTCATTGGATTAAATCTCCAATTAATTGCATATTGTACTATATATTGTAGCATAATACAATATAATTAATTTCGAATTAATAGCTTGATTTAATAAATATATATATATATTCTATACACCAATTTGGAGAGATATTTATTAATATATATAGTATAATAAAATCATTGATTTATCTTTATACTGAATATATAATATTTTTAAAAACCATATAAACTTCGGTATTAGTTAAATTATAAAACTTAATTTGCTATTAAAAATCAATAATAAAATTGTACCTATATTTTCATAATTTAGAAATAAAATGATTTTAATCATTTTAAAAGAATTAGAAATTCTTTTTATTTTATTTCTGTCTAAAAATACAAAATATGCATTATCCTAATATTTTCAATATTATACTGTTTAAGCTATTTAAACAATACAAATTTAATAAAAACGTCCCTATCAAAAATAAAATATACCACTCTATTATATTAATAATATTAAATTTTACCCCTTCAATTAATTTTCTTAATCTTATTAATCAATAAATGTTTAAACTATTTTTAGGAATTATTAAAAATTCCTCTTAATAAATAACCAACTAGATATAATTTTAACACTATATACTTATCAATCCCCCCCACAGGAGTAACATACATTCACATAAATATATTTATAAATATTCATCCATAAAAAAATATAAATAGTAATATTATAACTATAGACCTTACCATATAACTATTTTCCCCAAATTTACTAAAGGTCTAAAATTTAAGTCTTTATTAAATAAAACCCAACTAATCAAACGAATTGTATAAGAAATAGTCAAAAAGGTAGAGATATATTTAAATTAAATAGAGATTATAATTAAATTATATTTTTCCATACAAAAATATTCTAAAAATATATCTTTAGAATAAAATCTAGACGAAAAAGGAAACCCTACCAAATTCAATAAACACAAAATCATAATTATCCTCTTTATAGGAAAAATTTTAACTAAACCGCCATATTTCCGCATATCTTGATTTCCTATTATTCTATGGATAAAATCCCCTGCACATATAAATATATTAGATTTAAATAAAGCATGCACAATTAAATGAAAAAAAGCCAAATCTCGGTACCCTAATCTCAAAATTATTAGAATAAACCCTAATTGACTCAAAGTAGAAAAAGCAAATTTTTTTTTAAATCATACTCAAAATTTGCTATTAAACCCGCCATTAATATGGTTAAACTAGAAATTAATGTTAATAAGAAATTTATATTATACATTATAATTATATTTCTATATCCAATTAATAAATGAACTGCAGTAACTAAAGTTGAAGAATGAACTAAAGAAGAAACAGGGGTAGGAGCAGTTATCGCAGCAGGTAAACAAGAAGAAAACGGTATTTGAGCTCTTTAGTTATTCCACAAATTAATAATATCAAAATCATACAGCCTCCTATACTATCAATCAATATATATCCCCAAGAACCCCTAACTGAAGCCAAAACAATTAAAATTAATAAACACACATCACCTACTCGATTACATAAAACCAATAAGTTACCAAACAAAATGAAATTAATCCTAAACCATCCCATCCAACTAAAATACTTAAAATTCTAGGCCTTATAATTATAATACATATAGATATAATAAATAATAATAACATATATTTATACCGATCAATATATATATATATCACCCTCTATATATCCAACCCTACAAATTACAATCATCGATGAAATTAATAAAACTACTCCTAAATATATTAAACTCATAAAATCTAAATAAATTGAAAAATTTAACATTATCCTATTTAAATTTATTAAAATCACTCCATAATGAAATCAATTTTTGTCAAATAAAAATATAAACTTAGAAATATAAAACTCACCCTATTAATAAATATTAAAATAAGACTATATAAAAAAAAATTCATAATTTAAAATAAAATTTATACCTTTGATTCCAGAAATCAATAATTTTAATAAACTATTTAAACTTAATTACAAAACAATACTATATTTAAAAATATAAAATTTAAAGGGATTCAATGTATTAAAACTATTATATAATTAAATACTGAATAGTTATTTATATACATGTAAAAATAATTACCTTTCCCATGAAAAATATAAATAAACATATATATATTGAATATAAAAAATTTAAAAAACATATAAAAAAAAAATAGAATTACTAACATTTTCAACCAAATAATTAAATTAATTAATAAAAATACCTCCCCAATTAAAATTAAAGAAATAGGAACTGATCCATTTCTCCGTTTCTTTCTTCGTTTCTCCGTTTCTTTCTTCGTTTCTTCGTTTCATTCTTCGTTACTCCGTTTCTTTCTTCGTTTCTCCGTTTCTCCGTTTCTTTCTTCGTTTCTCCGTTTATTTCTTCGTATCTCCATTTATTTCTCCGTTTCTTTCTTTGTTTCTCCGTTTCTTTCTTCGTTTCTCCGTTTCTTTCTTCGTTTCTCCGTTTCTTTCTTCGTTTCTCCGTTTCTTTCTTCGTTTCTCCGTTTCTTTCTTCGTTTCTCCGTTTATTTCTTCCTATCTCCATTTATTTCTCCGTTTCTCCGTTTCTTTCTACGTTTCTCCGTTTCTTTCTTCGTTTCTCCGTTTCTTCGTTTCTCCGTTTCTTTCTTCTTTTCTCCGTTTCATTGTTCGTTTCTCCGTTTCTTTGTTCGTTTCTCCGTTTCTTTCTTCGTTTCTTCGTTTCTTTCTTCGTTACTCCGTTTCTTTCTTCGTTTCTCCGTTTCTTTCTTCGTTTCTTCGTTTCTTTCTTCGTTTCTCCGTTTCTTTCTTCGTTTCTCCGTTTATATCTTCGTTTCTCCATTTATTCCTCCGTTTCTTTCTTCGTTTCATTCTTCGTTTCTCCGTTTCTTTCTTCGTTTTTCCGTTTCTTTCTTCGTTTCTTCGTTTCTCCGTTTCTTTCTTCGTTTCTCCGTTTCTCCGTTTCTCCGTTTCTCCGTTTCTCCGTTTCTCCGTTTCTCCGTTTCTCCGTTTCTCCGTTTCTCCGTTTCTCCGTTTCTCCGTTTCTCCGTTTCTCCGTTTCTCCGTTTCTCCGTTTCTCCGTTTCTTTCTTCGTATCTCCATTTATTTCTCCGTTTCTCCGTTTATTTCTCCGTTTCTCCGTTTCTTTGTTCGTTTCTCCGTTTCTTTGTTCGTTTCTCCGTTTCTTTCTTTGTTTCTCCGTTTCTTTCTTCGTTTCTCCGTTTCTTTCTTCGTTTCTTTGTTCGTTTCTCCGTTACTTTCTTCGTTTCTTCGTTTCTTTCTTCGTTACTCCGTTTCTTTCTTCGTTTCTCCGTTTCTTTCTTCGTTTCTCCGTTTATTTCTTCGTATCTCCATTTATTTCTCCGTTTCTCCGTTTCTTTCTTCGTTTCTCCGTTTCTTTCTTCGTTTCTCCGTTTCTTTCTTCGTTTCTCCGTTTATTTCTTCGTATCTCCATTTATTTCTCCGTTTCTCCGTTTCTTTCTTCGTTTCTCCGTTTCTTTCTTCGTTTCTCCGTTTATTTCTTCGTATCTCCATTTATTTCTCCGTTTCTCCGTTTATTTCTTCGTTTCTCCATTTATTTCTCCGTTTCTCCGTTTCTTTGTTCGTTTCTCCGTTTCTTTGTTCGTTTCTCCGTTTCTTTGTTCGTTTCTCCGTTTCTTTATTCATTCCTCCGTTTCTTTCTTCGTTTCTCCGTTTCTTTGTTCGTTTCTCCGTTTCTTTCTCCGTTTCTCGGTTTATTTCTTCGTTTCTCCATTTATTTCTCCGTTTCTGCGTTTCTTTCTTCGTTACTCCGTTTCTTTCTTCGTTTCTGCGTTTCTTTCTTCGTTTTTGTGTTTCTTTCTTCGTTTCTCCGTTTCTTTGTTCGTTTCTCCGTTTCTTTCTTCGTTTCTTCGTTTCATTCTTCGTTACTCCGTTTCTTTCTTCGTTTCTCCGTTTCTCCGTTTCTTTCTTCGTTTCTCCGTTTATTTCTTCGTATCTCCATTTATTTCTCCGTTTCTTTCTTTGTTTCTCCGTTTCTTTCTTCGTTTCTCCGTTTCTTTCTTCGTTTCTCCGTTTCTTTCTTCGTTTCTCCGTTTCTTTCTTCGTTTCTCCGTTTCTTTCTTCGTTTCTCCGTTTATTTCTTCCTATCTCCGTTTCTTTCTTCGTTTCTTCGTTTCTTTCTTCGTTACTCCGTTTCTTTCTTCGTTTCTCCGTTTCTTTCTTCGTTTCTCCGTTTCTTTCTTCGTTTCTCCGTTTATTTCTTCGTTACTCCGTTTCTTTCTTCGTTTCTCCGTTTCTTTGTTCGTTTCTCCGTTTCTTTGTTCGTTTCTCCGTTTCTTTCTTCGTTTCTTCGTTTCTTTCTTCGTTTTTCCGTTTCTTTCTTCGTTTCTCCGTTTATATCTTCGTTTCTCCATTTATTCCTCCGTTTCTTTCTTCGTTTCATTCTTCGTTTCTCCGTTTCTTTCTTCGTTTTTCCGTTTCTTTCTTCGTTTCTTCGTTTCTCCGTTTCTTTCTTCGTTTCTCCGTTTCTTTCTTTGTTTCTCCGTTTCTTTCTTCATTTCTCCGTTTATTTCTTCGTTTCTCCGTTTGATTCTTCGTTTCTGCGTTTCTTTGTTCGTTTCTCTGTTTCTTTCTTCGTTTCTCCGTCTCTTTCTCCGTTTCTCGGTTTATTGCTTCGTTCCTCCGTTTCTTTCTTCGTTTCTTCGTTTCTTTCTTCATTTCTCCGTTTCTTTCATCGTTTCTCCGTTTCTCCGTTTCTCCGTTTCGATTAAATGATTATAATATTTATAATTTCTATTATAAATCATTTGATCTATAGTTAAATTAGACACTAATACTCTAGATACATATTTAATATATTTATTAATCTCTTTAGCCTCCAGAAGAATTTTATTTATACTATTTACTATATATAATAATTTACACAGAATCGAAAATAAATCTAATTATTTATTTATAATAATTACTTTTTTTCACTTATATTAAAAATTGGGATGTACTCTTTAAACGTTCGATTCATTTCTTTAATTTATTCATTAAATTGAATTAATTTATTCTTTATAATAACTTTAATATAATTAATCCCTATAATTATTATAGAACTCATATTAAAATTTAATAATGAAATTTATTTTATTTGCCTAATTAATGTAATTATTGCCCCTACCATTTGCTTAAACAAAAAAATCAATCATAATAATTATAGGATATTCATCTGTTATACAAACATCTATTATAGTTATTTTATTAATAATTAACAAAAATACATTTTTAACATATTTCATTTTATGTTCAATAATTTCTTTAATTTTAATTTTTATATTTAAAATAATAAACATTAACTCTTCTTCCTTATTTAATATATTAACCTCTAATAAAAGAAAAAATATTTTATACTCAATAATTATTATGTACACAAATTTCCCACCTATAGCACTCTTTATATGGAAATAAATCGTCCTAGAAACATTAATAAATTCAAGAATAAAATTTACCGTGGAAGGTTTAATTTTACATTGATACGAAAGATGAAACATACAAAAGTTTGTACAAAAGTATTTATTTATTTTATAGCACGGTGGGGAATATCATACAAATGGAAATACTTATCTCTAATGTCGGTAAATTCTACTTGTCGCGCCATCTATTTGTGGAAATTAGAACAATTCCTCGACAAACTTGAGCGTTCCTCCGCCAGGTGTTTTCACCCCTTAAGTGTAGTTTAACCCTTTCTCCAATAGATGGCAACCCATGTAATTACCACGTTACAGGGATTTGTAAATGTGGGTTAAGAATATATTTGCATACATACAAACTATAATTCCGATATGTAGAGAAATATTCATTTATTTTATCCCACGGCATCTTCGAACGTATTTGTTCGGTCTAACCAAATATTTCAAGAAATTGATGGCTTTTTATACCGAAACATTGTCAAAAATTGTTTAATCTACGGTCCAACGACGGTTGTTAATAATTATGATAAATAAATGTCAAGATATTGCGAAGTCTGCGAAGGCGAACGGTTTCAGTGAATGTTTGTTCATTTCAGCGGTTGTTATTAACATTTACGCATGTTCCCTATATTAATCGAACAATGTGCATCTTATTTATGCATTAAAAATGATTGATTCGCCTCTAGCAATTGATTTTGATCGAACTTCAAAGTAAAGAGATGTTTCTTAAAGTATTAAAACATGGAAAGTAATAATTGTCTATGAGATATATCAATTTAACATTTGATTAATACATGTAGAATCGAAATTTTTGGTAAAACAAGTGAATAAAAAATAATTATTATAAATAAATAATTAGATTTATTTCCGAATCTGTGTAAATTATTATATACAGTAAATAGTATAAATAAAATTCTTCTGGAGGATAAAGAGATTAAAAAATATATTAAATATGTACTTAGAGTATTAGTGCATAATTTAACTATAGCTCAAATGATTTATAATAGAAATTATAACTATTATAATCATTTAATCGAAACGGAGAAACGGAGAAACGGAGAAAGAAACGGAGAAACGAAGAAAGAAACGGAGAAACGAAGAAAGAAACGGAGAAACGAACAAAGAAACGGAGAAACGAACAAAGAAACGGAGAAATGAAGAAAGAAACGGAGAAACGGAGAAATAAATGGAGATACGAAGAAATAAACGGAGAAACGAAGAAAGAAACGGAGAAACGAAGAAAGAAACGGAGAAACGGAGAAAGAAACGGAGTAACGAAGAAAGAAACGAAGAACGTAACGGAGAAACGAACAAAGAAACGGAGAAACGAAGAAAGAAACGGAGAAACGAACAAAGAAACGGAGAAACGAACAAAGAACGGAGAAACGAAGAAAGAACCGGAGAATCGGAGAAATAAATGGAGAAACGAATAAATAAACCGAGAAACGGAGAAAGAAACGGAGAAACGAACAAAGAAACGGAGAAACGAAGAAAGAAACGGGGAAACGAAGAAAGAAACGGAGAAACGAAGAAAGAAACGGAGAAACGGAGAAATAAATGGACATACGAAGAAATAAACGGAGAAACGAAGAAAGAAACGGAGAAACGAAGAAAGAAACGGAGAAACGAAGAAAGAAACGGAGAAACGAATAAAGAAACGGAGAAACGGGGAAATAAATTGAGATACGAAGAAATAAACGGAGAAACGAAGAATGAAACGGAGAAACGAAGAAAGAAACGGAGAAACGAAGAAAGAAACGGAGAAACGAACAAAGAAACGGAGAAATGAAGAAAGAAACGGAGAAACGGAAAAATAAATGGAGATACGAAGAAATAAACGGAGAAACGAAGAAAGAAACGGAGAAACGAAGAAAGAAACGGAGAAACGAAGAAAGAAACGGAGAAACGAAGAAAGAAAGGGAGAAACGAAGAAAGAAGCGGAGAAACGAAGAAAGAAACGGAGAAACGGAGAAAGAAACGGAGTAACGAAGAAAGAAACGAAGAACGTAACGGAGAAACGAACAAAGAAACGGAGAAACGAAGAAAGAAACGGAGAAACGAACAAAGAAACGGAGAAACAAAGAGAGAAACGGAGAAAAGAACAAAGAAACGGAGAAACGAAGGAAGAAACGGAGAAACGAAGAAAGTAACGGAGTAACGAAGAAAGAAACGAAGAAATGAAGAAAGAAACGGAGAAACGAGCAAAGAAACGGAGAAACGAACAAAGAAACGGAGAAACGAAGAAAGAAACGGAGAAACGGAGAAATAAATGGAGATACGAAGAAATAAACTGAGAAACGAAGAAAGAAACGGAGAAACGAAGAAAGAAACGGAGAAACGACGAAAGTAACGGAGTAACGAAGAAAGAAACGAAGAAACGAAGAAAGAAACGGAGAAACGAGCAAAGAAACGGAGAAACGAACAAAGAAACGGAGAAACGGAGAAACGAAGAAAGAAACGGAGAAACGAAGAAAGAATCGGAGAAACGAACAAAGAAACGGAGAAACGAAGAAAGAAACGGAGAAACGGAGAAATAGATGGAGATACGAAGAAATAAACGGAGAAGCGAAGAAAGAAACGGCGAAACGAAGAAAGAAACGGAGAAACGAAGAAAGAAACGGAGAAACGAAGAAAGTAACGGAGTAACGAAGAAAGAAACGAAGAAATGAAGAAAGAAACGGAGAAACGAGCAAAGAAACGGAGAAACGAACAAAGAAACGGAGAAACCAACAAAGAAACGGAGAAACGAACAAAGAAACGGAGAAACGAACAAAGAAACGGAGAAACGAACAAAGAAACGGAGAAACGAAGAAAGAAACGGCGAAACGGAGAAATAAATGGGGAAACGAACAAAGAAATGGAGAAACGAAGAAAGAAACCGAGAAACTGAGATATAAACGGAGAAACGAAGAAAGGAACAGAGAAACGAAGAGAGAAACGGAGAAACGAACAAAGAAACGGAGAAACGAAGAAAGAAACGGAGAATCGGAGAAATAAATGGAGAAACGAAGAAGTATACCGAGAAACGGAGAAAGAAACGGAGAAACGGACAAATATACGGAGAAATGAAGGAAGAAACGCAGAATTGGAGAAATAAATGGAGAAATGAAGAAATAAACGGAGAAACGAACAAAGAATCGGAGAAACAAAGAAAGAAACGGAGAAACGAACAAAAAAACGGAGAAACGAAGAAAGAAACGGGAAACGAAGAAAGAAACGGAGAAACGAAGAAAGAAACGGAGAAACGAACAAAGGAACGGAGAAACGAAGAAAGAAACGGAGAAACGAACAAAGAAACGGAGAAACGAACATAGAAACGGAGAAACGAACAAAGAAACGGAGAAACGAACAAAGAAACGGAGAAACGTTTCTCCGTTTTTCCGTTTCTCGGTTTCTCCGTGTCTCCGTTACTCGGTTTCTCCGATTCTCGGTTTCTCCGTTTCTCCGTTACTCGGTTTCTCCGTTTCTCCGTTTCTCCGTTTCTCCGTTTCTCCGTTTCTCGGTTTCTCCGTTTCTCCGTTTCTCCGTTTCTCCGTTTCTCCGTTTCTCCGTTTCTCCGTTTCTCGGTTTCTCCGTTTCTCCGTTTCTCCGTTTCTCGGTTTTTCCGTTTCTCCGTTTCTCCGTTTCTTTGTTCGTTTTTCCATTTATTTCTCCGTTTTTCCGTTTCCTTCTTCGTTTCTCCGTTTCTTTCTTCCTTTCTCCATTTCTTTGTCCGTTTCCCCATTTATTTCTCCGTTTCGCCGTTTCTTTCTTCGCTTCTCCGTTTCTTCGTTCGTTTCTCCGTTTCTTTCTTCGTTTCTCCGTTTCTTCGTTCGTTTCTCCGTTTCTTTGTTCGTTTCTCCGTTTCTTTCTTCGTTTCTCCGTTTCTTCGTTCGTTTCTCCGTTTCTTTGTTCGTTTCTCCGTTTCTTCGTTCGTTTCTCCGTTTCTTTGTTCGTTTCTCCGTTTCTTTGTTCGTTTCTCCGTTTCTTTCATCGTTTCTCCGTTTCTGTGTTCGTTTCTCTGTTTCTTTCTTCGTTTCTCCGTTTCTTTGTTCGTTTCTCCGTTTCTTTCTCCGTTTCTCGGTTTATTTCTTCGTTTCTCCATTCATTTCTCCGACTCTCCGTTTCTTTCTTCGTTTCTTCGTTTCTTTCTTCGTTACTCCGTTTCTTTCTTCGTTTCTCCGTTTCTTTCTTTGTTTCTCCGTTTCTTTCTCCGTTTCTCCTATTCTTTCTTCGTTTCTTCGTTTCTTTCTTCGTTACTCCGTTTCTTTCTTCGTTTCTCCGTTTCTTCCTTCGTTTCTCCGTTTCTTCCTTCGTTTCTCCGTTTATTTCTTCGTTTCTCCATTTCTTTGTTCGTTTCCCTATTTATTTCTCCGTTTCGCCGTTTCTTTCTTCGTTTCTCCGTTTCTTTGTTCGTTTCTCCGTTTCTTTGTTCGTTTCTCCGTTTCTTTGTTCGTGTCTCCGTTTCTTTGTTCGTTTCTCCGTTTCTTTGTTCGTTTCTCCGTTTCTTTCTCCGTTTCTCGGTTTATTTCTTCGATTCTCCATTCATTTCTCCGATTCTCCGTTTCTTTCTTCGTTTCTTCCTTCGTTACTCCGTTTCTTTCTTCGTTTCTCCGTTTCTTTGTTCGTTTCTCCGTTTCTTTCTTCGTTTCTCCGTTTATTCCTTCGTTTCTCCATTTATTTCTCAGTTTCTCCGTTTCATTCTTCGTTTCTCCGTTTCTTTCTTCGTTTTTCCGTTTCTTTCTTCGTTTCTCCGTCTCTTTCTGCGTTTCTCGGTTTATTTCTTCGTTCCTCCGTTTCTTTCTTCGTTTCTTCGTTTCTTTCTTCGTTTCTCAGTTTCTTTCTTCGTTTCTCCGTTTCTTTCTTCATTTCTCCGTTTCATTGTTTGTTTCTCAGTTTGTTTCTCCGTTTCTCGGTTTATTTCTTCGTTTCTCCATTAATTTCTCCGATTCTCCGTTTCTTTCTTCGTTTCTTCGTTTCGTCGTTTCTTTCTTCGTTACTACGTTTCTTTCTTCGTTTCTCCGTTTGTTTCTTCGTTTCTCAGTTTCTTTCTTCGTTTCTCCTTTTCTCTCTTCGTTTCTCCGTTTCTTCCTTCGTTTCTCCGTTACTTTCTTCGTTTCTCCGTTTCTTTCTTCGTTCCTCCGTTTATATCTTCGTTTCTTCATTTATTTCTCCGTTTCTTTCTTCGTTTCTTTCTTCGTTTCTCCGTTTCTTTCTTCTATTCTGCGTTTCTTTCTTCGTTTCTCCGTTTCTTCCTTCGTTTCTTCGTTTCTCCGTTTCTCTGTTTCTCCGTTTCTCCGTTTCTCCGTTTCTCCGTTTCTCCGTTTCTCCGTTTCTCCGTTTCTCCGTTTCTCCGTTTCTCCGTTTCGATTAAATGATTATAATAGTTATAATTTCTATTATAAATCATTTCAGTTATAGTTAAACTATACACTAATACTCTAAATACATATTTAATATATTTTTTAATCTCTTTAGCCTCCAGAAGAATTTTATTTATACTATTTACTGTATATAATAATTTACACAGAATCGGAAATAAATCTAATTATTTATTTATAATAATTAATTTTTATTCACTTATTTTACCAAAAATTTCGATTCTTCATGTATTAATCAAATGTTAAATTGATATATCTCATTGACAATTATTACTTTCCATGTTTTAAAACTTTAAGAAACATTTCTTTACTTTGAAGTTCGATCAAAATCAACTGCTAGAGGCGAAGCAATCATTTTTAATGCATAAATAAGATGCACATTGTTCGATCAATATAGGGAACATGCGTAAATGTTAATAACAATCGCTGGAATGAACAAACATTCACCGAAACCATTCGCCCTCGAAGATTTCGCAATATCTTGATGTTTGTTTATCATAATTATTAACAACCGTCGTAGGATCATACATTAGACAATTATTAACAATGTCCTACTATAAATAATGGCTTAAAATATCATTTCGTTGAAATATTCCTTGTTCGCGAAGGAATTTTTCCTTGAGTTCCAACTGACATTCTCAAGGCTACACGTATCGATTATCGATTCACAAGTATTTATCGCGGTGATTTTTCTATCTAAAAAAGCGAATAATTGAATTTTGGGACTTTTGTGTAAAAAGTACCACTTCTACGCGTATTGTGTAAATTATAAGAATTAAACAAATGTTAAATTAATGTATCTAATGAACAATTGTTACTTTCCGTGCTATAAAACTTTACGAAACACGTTTTAACGTGGAGTCTTGATCAAAATCAATTTCGATAAGTTTCTTAATTAATTGCAATACATAAATAAGATGCATATTGTTCGATCAATATAGGGAACATGAGTAAATGTTAATAACAATCGCTGAAATGAACAAACATTCACTGAAACCGTTCGCCTTCGCAGACTTCGCAATATCTTGACATTTATTTATCATAATTGTTAACAACCGTCGTTGGAACGTAGATTAAACAATTTTTGACAATGTTTCGGTATAACAAGCCATCAATTTCATGAAATATTTGGTTAGATCGAACAAATACGATCGAAGAAGCCGTGGGATAAAATAAATGAATATTTCTCTACATATCGGAATTATAGTTTGTATGTATGCAAATATATTCTGAACCCGCAATTACAAATCCCTGTAACGTGTTAACTACATGGGTTGCCATCTATTGGAGAAAGGGTTAAACTACACTTAAGGGGTGAAAACACCTGGCGGAGAAATGCTCAAGTTTGTCGAGGAATTGTTCTAATTTCCACAAATAGATGGCGCGACAAGTACAATTTACCGACATTAGAGATAAGTATTTCCATTTGTATGATATTCCCTACCGTGCGATAAAATAAATAAATACTTTTGTACAAACTTTTGTATGTTTCATCTTTCGAATAAATGTAAAATTAAACCTTCCACGGTAAATTTTATTCTTGAATTTATTAATGTTTCTAGGACGATTTATTTCAGTATAAAGAGTGCTATAGGTGGGAAATTTGTGTAGATAATAATTATTGAGTATAAAATAATTTTTCTTTTCTAAGAGGTTAATATATTAAATAAGGAAGAAGAGTTAATCTTTATTATTTTAAATATAAAAATTAAAATTAAAGAAATTATTGAATATAAAATGAAATATCTTAAAAATGTATTTTTGTTAATTATTAATAAAACAACTATAATAGATGTTTGTATAACAGATGAATATCCTATAATTATTATGATTGTTTTTTTTGTTTAAGCAAATTATAGGGGCAATAATTACATTAATTAGGCAAATAAAATAAATTTCATTATTAAATTTTAATATGAGTTCCATAATAATTATAGGGATTAATTTTATTAAAGTTATTATAAAGAATAGATTATTTCAATTTAATGAATAAATTAAAGAAATGAATCGAACATTTTAAGAGTACATCCCAATTTTTAAGATAAGTGAAAAAAAAAAAACTATTATGTTGTTTCGTTCTCTCCTCTTATCACTTGGATCTCTGGAGGAGAGATCCTTTTGAATGATTTATCCCCGTACGAGCCCCCAAATAACTATTGCTCTGATGTGGTATATTAAAGTATATTTAATAATATTATATATTACAATGATGGTAGTGTTAGATGTAGTGTCAGTGGTTAGTTTCGCTGGATACGTCTTTTAGTTGTCTCGTCTTATCGTCTTTTTAGTCATACCGTCCGCGACACACTCTTCGGACATACTCTCGTCGTCATACTTTGTCATACTATATCATACTGTGTCATACTGTGTTCCTACGTTCTTCTCGCGCTCTATATAGTCATTCCCATTCATTCTCTTTCATTCCAATCCTCAGTCTCTCTCACTTCAGACATTCGGCCACGCTCGGCCATCCCAATCACCCATCTTTTCTAAACACTCTTCACTTTCTCCGAACCACATGTATTTCCTTTCATCCCCATGCATTCTCACGCTCGGTCGTCGCACAAGACCCCCTGTAAAGGATACTCGTGCCTTCCAGGAAAACTAGCAGGCCGATCGGCGCTAAATGTTTACTTCAACTCGAGTCCAACCGCGCACGTTATCTTGTTTAGGCCTACGCTCGAAGCAGGCCTAAGCGGACGCCGAAAATCCGATACTACAATTATAAATAAATAATTACATTTATTTCCGATTCTGTGTAAATTATTATATATAGTAAATAGTATAAATAAAGTTCTTCTGGAGGCTAAAGAGATTAAAAAATATATTAAATATGTATTTAGAGTATTAGTGTCTAATTTAACTATAGATCAAATGATTTATAATAGAAATTATAAATATTATAATCATTTAATCGAAACGGAGAAACGGAGAAACGGAGAAACGATTGAAACGAAGGAAGAAACGGAGAAACGAAGAAAGAAACGGAGAAATGAAGAAAGAAACGAAGAAACGAAGAAAGAAACGGAGAAACGAAGAAATCAACCGAGAAACGGAGAAAGAAACGGAGAAACAAAGAAAGAAACAGAGAAACGAACAAAGAAACGCAGAAACGAAGAATGAGACGGAGAAACGACGAAATAAACGGAGAAATGAAGAAAGAAACGAAGAAAGAAACGGAGGAATAAATGGAGAAACGAAGATATAAACGGAGAAACGAAGAAAGAAACGGAGAAACGAAGAAAGAAACGAAGAAACGAAGAAAGAAACGGAGAGACGGAGAAATAAATGGAGAAACGAAGAAAGAAACTGAGAAACGAAGAAAGAAACGGAGAATCGGAGAAATAAATGGAGAAACGAAGAAATAAACGGAGAAACGAAGAAAGAAACGGAGTAACGAAGAAAGAAACGAAGAAACGAAGAAAGAAACGGAGAATCGGAGAAATAACTGGAGAAACGAAGAAATAAACCGAGAAACGGAGAAAGAAACGGAGAAACGAACAAAGAAACGGAGAAACGAAGAAAGAAACGGAGAAACGAACACAGAAACGGAGACACGAACAAAGAAACGGAGAAACAAAGAAAGAAACGGAGAAACGAACACAGAAACGGGGACACGAACAAAGAGACGGAGAAACGAAGAAAGAAACGGAGAAACGGAGAAATAAACGGAGAAATGAAGAAAGAAACAGAGAAACAAAGAAAGAAACGGAGAAACGAACAAAGAAACGGAGAAACGAAGAAAGAAACGGAGAAACGAAGAATGAAACGGAGAAACGAAGAAAGAAACGGAGAAATAAATGGAGAAATGAAGATATAAACGGAGAAACGATGAAAGAAACGGAGAAACGAAGAAACGATGAAAGAAACGGAGAAACGAAGAAAGAAACGGAGAAACGGAGAAACGAAGAAAGAAACGGAGAAACAAAGAAAGAAACGGAGAATCGGAGAAATCAATGGAGAAACGAAGAAATAAACCGAGAAATGGAGAAACAAACGGAGAAACAAACAAAGAAACGGAGAAACGAAGAAAGAAACGGAGAAACGAAGAAAGAAACGGAGAAACGGAGAAATAAATGGTGAAACGAAGAAATAACCGGAGAAACGAAAAAAGAAACGGAGAAACGAAGAAAGAATCGGGGAAACGAAGAAAGAAACGGAGAAACGAACAAAGAAACGAACAAACGGAGAAACGAACAAAGAAACGGAGAAACAAACAAAGAAACGGAGAAACGAACAAAGAAACGGAGAAACGAAGAAAGAAACGAAGAAACGGAGAAACGAAGAAAGAACGGGAGAATCGGGGAAATAAATGGAGAAACGAACAAAAAACGGTGAAACGGAGAAACGGAGAAACGGAAAAACCGAGAAACGGAGAAACAGAGAAACCGAGAGACGGAGAAACGGAAAAACGGAGAAACGGAGAAACCGAGAAACGGAGAAACGGTGACACAGAGAAACCGAGAAACGGAGAAACGGAGAAACGGAGAAACGAACAAAGGAACGGAGAAACGAAGAAAGAAACGGAGAAACGAACAAAGAAACGGAGAAACGAACAAAGGAACGAAGAAACGATGAAAGAAACGGAGAAACAAAGAATGAAACGAAGAAACGAAGAAAGAAACGGAGAAACGAAGAAGGAAAGGGAGAATCGGAGAAATAAATGGAGAAACGAACAAAAAACGGTGAAACGGAGAAACGGAGAAACGGAAAAACCGAGAAACGGAGAAACAGAGAAACCGAGAGACGGAGAAACGGAAAAACCATGAATCGGAGAAATGGAGAGACGGAGAAACGGAGAAACGGAGAAACGGAGAAACCGAGGAACGGAGAAACGGTGACACAGAGAAACCGAGAAACGGAGAAACGGACAAACGGAGAAACGGAGAAACGGAGAAACGGAGAAACGGAGAAACGGAGAAACGGAGAAACGGCGAAACGAAGAAAGAAACGGAGAAACGAAGAAAGAAACGGAGAAACGAAGAAAGAAACGGAGAAACAAAGAAAGAAACGGAGAAACGAACAAAGAAACGGAGAAACGAACAAAGAAACGGAGAAACGAACAAAGAAACGGAGAAACGAACAAAGAAACGGAGAAACGTTTCTCCGTTTCTCGGTTTCTCCGTTTCTCCGTTACTCGGTTTCTCCGATTCTCGGTTTCTCCGTTTCTCCGTTACTCGGTTTCTCCGTTTCTCCGTTTCTCCGTTTCTCCGTTTCTCCGTTTCTCGGATTCTCCATTTCGCCGTTTCTCCGTTTCTCAGTTTCTCGGTTTCTCCGTTTCTCCGTTTCTCGGTTTCTCGGTTTCTCCGTTTCCCCGTTTCTCGGTTTCTCCGTTTCTCCGTTTCTCGGATTCTCCGTTTCTCCGTCTCTCGGTTTCTCCGTTTCTCGGTTTCTCCGATTTTCCGTTTCTCGGTTTTTCCGTTTCTCCGTTACTCCGTTTCTCCGTTTCTCGGTTTCTCCGTTTCTCCGTTTCTCGGATTCTCCGTTTCTCCGTCTCTCGGTTTCTCCGTTTCTCGGTTTCTCCGTTTTTCCGTTTCTCGGTTTTTCCGTTTCTCCGTTTCTCCGTTTCACCGTTTTTTGTTCGTTTCTCCATTTATTTCTCCGATTCTCCGTTTCTTTCTTCGTTTCTCCGTTTCTTTCTTCGTTTCTTCGTTTCTTTCTTTGTTTCTCCGTTTCTTTCATCGTTTCTCCGTTTCTTTCTTCGTTCCTCCGTTTCTTTCTCCGTTTCACCGTTTCTTTCATCCTTTCTTCGTTTCTTTCATCGTTTCTCCGTTTCTTCCTTCGTTCCTCCGTTTCATTCTTCGATACTCCGTTTATTTTTTCGTTTCTCCATTTATTTCTCCGTTTCTTTGTTCGTTTCTTTCTTCGTTTCTCCATTTCTTTCTTCGTTTCTCCGTTTCTTTGTTCGTTTCTCCGTTTTTTTGTTCGTTTCTCCGTTTCTTTGTTCGTTTCTTCGTTTCTTTCTACGTTTCTCCATTTCTATCTTCGTTTCTCCGTTTCTTTCTTCGTTTCTCCATTTATTTCTCCGTTTCTCCGTTTCTTTGTTCGTTTCTCCGTTTCTTTGTTCGTTTCTCCGTTTCTTTCTCCGTTTCTCCGTTTCTTTCTTCGTTTGTCCGTTTCTTTGTTCGCTTCTCTGTTTGTTTGTTCGTGTCTCCATTTATTTCTCTGTTTCTCCGTTTCTTTGCTCGTTTCTCCGTTTCTTTGTTCGTTTCTCCGCTCCTTTCTTCGTTTCTCCGTTTATTTCTTCGTTTCTCCATTTATTTCTCCGTTTCTCCGTTTCTTTCTTCGTTTCTCCGTTTCTTTGATCGTTTCTCCGTTTCTTCCTTCGTTCCTCCGTTTCTTTCTTCGATTCTCCGTTTATTTCTTCGTTTCTACATTTATTTCTCCGTGTCTCTGTTTCTTTGTTCGTTTCTCCGTTTATTTCTCCGTTTCTCCGTTTCTTTGTTCGTTTCTCCGTTTTTTTGTTCGTTTCTCCGTTTCTTTGTTCGTTTCTTCGTTTCTTTCTACGTTTCTCCATTTCTATCTTCGTTTTTCCGTTTCTTTCTTCGTTTCTCCATTTATTTCTCCGTTTCTCCGTTTCTTTGTTCGTTTCTCCGTTTCTTTGTTCGTTTCTCCATTTATTTCACCGTGTCTCCTTTTCTTTGTTCGTTCCTCCGTTTCTTTGTTCGTATCTCCGTTTCTTTGTTCGTTTCTCCGTTTCTTTCTCCGTTTCTCCGTTTCTTTCTTCGTTTGTCCGTTTCTTTGTTCGCTTCTCTGTTTGTTTGTTCGTGTCTCCATTTATTTCTCTGTTTCTCCGTTTCTTTGCTCGTTTCTCCGTTTCTTTGTTCGTTTCTCCGCTCCTTTCTTCGTTTCTCCGTTCATTTCTTCGTTTCTCCATTTATTTCTACGTTTCTCCATTTCTTTCTTCGTTTCTCCGTTTCTTTCTTCGTTTCTCCATTTATTTCTCCGTTTCTCGGTTTCTTTCTTCGTTTCTCCGTTTCTTTGTTCGTGTCTCCGTTTCTGTGTTCGTTTCTCTGTTTCTTTGTTCGTTTCTCCGTTTCTTTGTTCGTTTCTCCGTTTCTTTCTCCGTTTCTCGGTTTATTTCTTCGTTTCTCCATTTATTTCTCAGTTGCTCCGTTTCTTTCTTCGTTTCTCCGTTTCTTACTTCGTTTTACCGTTTCTTTCTTCGTTTCTCCGTCTCTTTCTGCGTTTCTCGGTTTATTTCTTCGCTCCTCCGTTTCTTTCTTCGTTTCTTCGTTTCTTTCTTCGTTTCTCTGTTTCATTCTTCGTTTCTCCGTTCCTTTGTTCGTTTCTCCGTTTCTTTCTTCGTTTCTTCGTTTCTTTGTTCGTTTCTCCGTTTCTTTCTTCGTTTCTCCATTTCTTTGTTCGTTTCTCCGTTTCTTTGTTCGTTTCTCCGTTTCTTTGTTCGTTTCTCCGTTTCTTTGTTCGTTTCTCCGTTTCTTTGTTCGTTTCTCCGTTTCTTTCTTCGTTTCTCCATTTCTTTGTTCGTTTCTCCGTTTCTTTCTCCGTTTCTCGGTTTATTTCTTCGTTTCTCCGTTTCTTTCTTCGTTTCTCCGTTTCTTTGTTCGTTTCTTCGTTTCTTTGTTCGTTTCTCCGTTTCTTTCTTCGTTTCTCCATTTCTTTGTTCGTTTCTCCGTTTCTTTGTTCGTTTCTCCGTTTCTTTGTTCGTTTCTCCGTTTCTTTGTTCGTTTCTCCGTTTCTTTGTTCGTTTCTCCGTTTCTTTGTTCGTTTCTCCGTTTCTTTGTTCGTTTCGCCGTTTCTTTCTTCGTTTCTTCCTTTCTTTCTTCGTTACTCTGTTTCTTTCTTCGTTTCTCCGTTTCTTTCTTCGTTTCTCCGTTTCTTTCTTCGTTTCTCCGTTTCTTTCTTCGTTTGTCCGTTTATTTCTTCGTATCTTCATTTATTTCTCCGTTTCTCCGTTTCTTTCTTCGTTTCTCCGTTTCTGTCTTCGTTTCTCCGTTCTTTTCTCCGTTTCTCGGTTTATTTCTTCGTTTCTCCATTTATTTCTCCGATTCTCCGTTTCTTTCTTCGTTTCTTCGTTTCTTTTTTCGTTACACCGTTTCTTTCTTCGTTTCTCCGTTTCTTTGTTCGTCTCTCCGTTACTTTCATCGTTTCATCGTTTCTTTCTTCGTTTCTTCGTTTCTTTTTTCGTTACTCCGTTTCTTTCTTCGTTTCTCCGTTTCTTTGTTCGTCTCTCGGTTACTTTCATCGTTTCTTCTTTTCTTTCTTCGTTTCTCTGTTTCATTCTTCGTTTCTCCGTTCCTTTGTTCGTTTCTCCGTTTCTTTCTTCGTTTCTTCGTTTCTTTCTTCGTTTCTCCGTTTCTTTCTTCGTTTCTCTTTTTCTTTCTTCGTTTCTCCGTTTCTTTCTTCGTTTCTCCGTTTCTTTCTTAGTTTCTCCATTTCTTTCTTCGTTTATCCGTTTATTTCCTCGTTTCTTTCTTCGTATCTCCGTTTATTTGTTCGTTTCTCCGTTTCTTCGTTCCTTTCTTCGTTTCTCCATTTCTTTCTTCGTTTCTCCGTTTCTTTGTTCGTTTCTCCGTTTCTTTGTTCGTTTCTCCGTTTCTTTGTTCGTTTCTCCGTTTCTTTGTTCGCTTCTCCGTTTCTTTGTTCGTTTCTCCGTTTCTTTCTTCGTTTCTCCGTTTCTTTCTTCGTTTCTCCAATTCTTTGTTCGTTTCTCCGTTTCTTTCTCCGTTTCTCGGTTTATTTCTTCGTTTCTCCATTTATTTCTCCGATTCTCCGTTTCTTTCTTCGTTTCTCCGTTTCTTTCTTCGTTTCTCTATTTCTTTCTTCGTTTCTTTCTTCGTTTCTCTGTTTCTTTCTTCGTTTCTCCGATTCTTTCTTCGTTTATCCGTTTCTTTCTTCGTTTCTTCGTTTCTTTCTTCGTTTCTCCGTTTCTTTCTTCGTTTCTCTGTTTCTTTCTTCGTTTCTCCGTTTCTTTGTTCGTTTCTCCGTTTCTTTCTTCGTTTCTTCGTTTCTCCGTTTCTTTCTTCGTTTCTCCGTTTCTTTCTTCGTTTCTCCGTTTCTTTCTTCGTTTCTCCGTTTCTTTCTTCGTTTCTCCGTTTCTTTCTTCGTTTCTCCGTTTCTTTCTTCGTTTCTCCGTTTATTTCTTCGTTTCTCCATTTATTTCCCCGTTTCTCCGTTTCTTTCTCCGTTTCTCGGTTTATTTCTTCGTTTCTCCATTTATTTCTCCGATTCTCCGTTTCTTTCTTCGTTTCTCCGTTTCTTTCTTCGTTTCTCTGTTTCTTTCTTCGTTTCTTTCTTCGTTTCTCCGTTTCTTTGTTCGTTTCTCCGTTTCTTTCTCCGTTTCTCCATTTATTTCTTCGTTTCTCCACTTATTTCTCCGATTCTCCGTTTCTTTCTTCGTTTCTCAGTTTCTTTCTTCGTTTCTCCGTTTCTTTCTTCGTTTCTCCGTTTCTTTCTTCGTTTCTCCGTTTCTTACTTCGTTTCTCCGTTTCTATCTTCGTTGCTCCGTTTCTTTCTTCGTTACTCCGTTTATTTCTTCGTTTCTCCGTTTCCTTCTTCGTTTCTCCGTTTATTTCTTCGTTTCTCCGTTTATTTCTCCGTTTCTCCGTTTCCTTCTTCGTTTCTCCGTTTCTTTCTTCGTTTCTCCGTTTCTTTCTTCGTTTCTCCGGTTCTCTCTTCGTTTCTCCGTTTCTTTGTTCGTTTCTCCGTTTCTTTCTCCATTTCTCGGTTTATTTCTTCGTTTCTCTATTTATTTCTCCGATTCTCCGTTGCTTTCTTCGTTTCTCCGTTTCTTTCTTCGTTTCTCCGTTTCTTTCTTCGTTTCTCCGTTTCTTTGTTCGTTTCTCGGTTTATTTCTTCGTTTCTCCATTTACTTCTCCGATTCTCCGTTTCTTTCTTCGTTTCTCAGCTTCTTTCTTCGTTTCTCCGTTTCTTTCTTCGTTTCTCCGTTTCCCTCTTCGTTTCTCCGTTTCTTTGTTCCTTTCTCCGTTTCTTTGTTCGTTTCTCCGTTTCTTTGTTCGTTTCTCCGTTTCTTTGTTCGTTTCTCCGTTTCTTTGTTCGTTTCTCCGTTTCTTTGTTCGTTTCTCCGTTTTTTTGTTCGTTTCGCCGTTTCTTTCTTCGTTTCTTCCTTTCTTTCTTCGTTACTCTGTTTCTTTCTTCGTTTCTCCGTTTCTTTCTTCGTTTCTCCGTTTCTTTCTTCGTTTCTCCGTTTCTTTCTTCGTTTGTCCGTTTATTTCTTCGTATCTTCATTTATTTCTCCGTTTCTCCGTTTCTTTCTTCGTTTCTCCGTTTCTGTCTTCGTTTCTCCGTTCTTTTCTCCGTTTCTCGGTTTATTTCTTCGTTTCTCCATTTATTTCTCCGATTCTCCGTTTCTTTCTTCGTTTCTTCGTTTCTTTTTTCGTTACACCGTTTCTTTCTTCGTTTCTCCGTTTCTTTGTTCGTCTCTCCGTTACTTTCATCGTTTCATCGTTTCTTTCTTCGTTTCTTCGTTTCTTTTTTCGTTACTCCGTTTCTTTCTTCGTTTCTCCGTTTCTTTGTTCGTCTCTCGGTTACTTTCATCGTTTCTTCTTTTCTTTCTTCGTTTCTCTGTTTCATTCTTCGTTTCTCCGTTCCTTTGTTCGTTTCTCCGTTTCTTTCTTCGTTTCTTCGTTTCTTTCTTCGTTTCTCCGTTTCTTTCTTCGTTTCTCTTTTTCTTTCTTCGTTTCTCCGTTTCTTTCTTCGTTTCTCCGTTTCTTTCTTAGTTTCTCCATTTCTTTCTTCGTTTATCCGTTTATTTCCTCGTTTCTTTCTTCGTATCTCCGTTTATTTGTTCGTTTCTCCGTTTCTTCGTTCCTTTCTTCGTTTCTCCATTTCTTTCTTCGTTTCTCCGTTTCTTTGTTCGTTTCTCCGTTTCTTTGTTCGTTTCTCCGTTTCTTTGTTCGTTTCTCCGTTTCTTTGTTCGCTTCTCCGTTTCTTTGTTCGTTTCTCCGTTTCTTTCTTCGTTTCTCCGTTTCTTTCTTCGTTTCTCCAATTCTTTGTTCGTTTCTCCGTTTCTTTCTCCGTTTCTCGGTTTATTTCTTCGTTTCTCCATTTATTTCTCCGATTCTCCGTTTCTTTCTTCGTTTCTCCGTTTCTTTCTTCGTTTCTCTATTTCTTTCTTCGTTTCTTTCTTCGTTTCTCTGTTTCTTTCTTCGTTTCTCCGATTCTTTCTTCGTTTATCCGTTTCTTTCTTCGTTTCTTCGTTTCTTTCTTCGTTTCTCCGTTTCTTTCTTCGTTTCTCTGTTTCTTTCTTCGTTTCTCCGTTTCTTTGTTCGTTTCTCCGTTTCTTTCTTCGTTTCTTCGTTTCTCCGTTTCTTTCTTCGTTTCTCCGTTTCTTTCTTCGTTTCTCCGTTTCTTTCTTCGTTTCTCCGTTTCTTTCTTCGTTTCTCCGTTTCTTTCTTCGTTTCTCCGTTTCTTTCTTCGTTTCTCCGTTTCTTTCTTCGTTTCTCCGTTTATTTCTTCGTTTCTCCATTTATTTCCCCGTTTCTCCGTTTCTTTCTCCGTTTCTCGGTTTATTTCTTCGTTTCTCCATTTATTTCTCCGATTCTCCGTTTCTTTCTTCGTTTCTCCGTTTCTTTCTTCGTTTCTCTGTTTCTTTCTTCGTTTCTTTCTTCGTTTCTCCGTTTCTTTGTTCGTTTCTCCGTTTCTTTCTCCGTTTCTCCATTTATTTCTTCGTTTCTCCACTTATTTCTCCGATTCTCCGTTTCTTTCTTCGTTTCTCAGTTTCTTTCTTCGTTTCTCCGTTTCTTTCTTCGTTTCTCCGTTTCTTTCTTCGTTTCTCCGTTTCTTACTTCGTTTCTCCGTTTCTATCTTCGTTGCTCCGTTTCTTTCTTCGTTACTCCGTTTATTTCTTCGTTTCTCCGTTTCCTTCTTCGTTTCTCCGTTTATTTCTTCGTTTCTCCGTTTATTTCTCCGTTTCTCCGTTTCCTTCTTCGTTTCTCCGTTTCTTTCTTCGTTTCTCCGTTTCTTTCTTCGTTTCTCCGGTTCTCTCTTCGTTTCTCCGTTTCTTTGTTCGTTTCTCCGTTTCTTTCTCCATTTCTCGGTTTATTTCTTCGTTTCTCTATTTATTTCTCCGATTCTCCGTTGCTTTCTTCGTTTCTCCGTTTCTTTCTTCGTTTCTCCGTTTCTTTCTTCGTTTCTCCGTTTCTTTGTTCGTTTCTCGGTTTATTTCTTCGTTTCTCCATTTACTTCTCCGATTCTCCGTTTCTTTCTTCGTTTCTCAGCTTCTTTCTTCGTTTCTCCGTTTCTTTCTTCGTTTCTCCGTTTCCCTCTTCGTTTCTCCGTTTCTTTGTTCCTTTCTCCGTTTCTTTGTTCGTTTCTCCGTTTCTCTCATCGTTTCTCCGTTTCTTTGTTCGTTTCTCCGTTTCTTTGTTCGTTTCTCCGTTTCTCTCATCGTTTCTCCGTTTCTTTGTTCGTTTCTCCGTTTCTTTGTTCGTTTCTCCTTTTCTTTGTTCGTTTCTCCGTTTCTTTGTTCGTTTCTCCGTTTCTTTCTTCGTTTCTCGATTTCTTTGTTCGTTTCTCTGTTTCTTTCTCCGTTTCTCGGTTTATTTCTTCGTTTCTCCATTTATTTCTCCGATTCTCCGTTTCTTTCTTCGTTTCTCCGTTTCTTTCTTCGTTTCTCTGTTTCTTTCTTCGTTTCTTTCTTCGTTTCTCTGTTTCCTTCTTCGTTTCTCCGTTCCTTTGTTCGTTTCTCCGTTTCGTTCTTCGTTTCTCCATTTATTTCTTCGTTTCTCCACTTATTTCTCCGATTCTCCGTTTCTTTCTTCGTTTCTCTGTTTCTTTCTTCGTTTCTCCGTTTCTTTGTTCGTTTCTCCGTTTCTTTCTTCGTTTCTTCGTTTCTCCGTTTCTTTCTTCGTTTCTCCGTTTCTTTCTTCGTTTCTCCGTTTCTTTCTTCGTTTCTCCGTTTCTTTCTTCGTTTCTCCGTTTATTTCTTCGTTTCTCCATTTATTTCCCCGTTTCTCCGTTTCTCGGTTTATTTCTTCGTTTCTCCATTTATTTCTCCGATTCTCCGTTTCTTCTTCGTTTCTTCGTTTCCTTCTTCGTTACTCCGTTTCTTTCTTCGTTTCTCCGTTCCTTTCTTCGTTCCTCCGTTTCTTTCTTCGTTTCTCCGTTTCTTTCTTCGTTTCTCCGTTTATTTCTTCGTTTCTCCATTTATTTCTTCGTTTCTCCATTTATTTCTCCGATTCTCCGTTTCTTTCGTCGTTTCTTCGTTTCCTTCTTCGTTACTCCGTTTCTTTCTTCGTTTCTCCGTTCCTTTCTTCGTTCCTCCGTTTCTTTCTTCGTTTCTCCGTTTCTTTCTTCGTTTCTCTGTTTATTTCTTCGTTTCTCCATTTATTTCTCCGTTTCTCCGTTTCTTTCTTCGTTTCTCCGTTTCTTTGTTCGTTTCTCCGTTTCTTTGTTCGTTTCTCCGTTTCTTTGTTCGTTTCTCCGTTTCTGTCTTCGTTTCTCCGTTTCTTTGTTCGTTTCTCCGTTTCTTTCTCCGTTTCTCCATTTATTTCTTCGTTTCTCCACTTATTTCTCCGATTCTCCGTTTCTTTCTTCGTTTCTCAGTTTCTTTCTTCGTTTCTCCGTTTCTTTCTTCGTTTCTCCGTTTCTTTCTTCGTTTCTCCGTTTCTTACTTCGTTTCTCCGTTTCTATCTTCGCTTCTCCGTTTCTTTCTTCGTTACTCCGTTCATTTCTTCGTTTCTCCGTTTCCTTCTTCGTTTCTCCGTTTATTTCTTCGTTTCTCCATTTATTTCTCCGTTTCTTCGTTCCTTTCTTCGTTTCTCCGGTTCTCTCTTCGTTTCTCCGTTTCTTTGTTCGTTTCTCCGTTTCTTTCTCCGTTTCTCGGTTTATTTCTTCGTTTCTCTATTTATTTCTTCGTTTCTTCATTTATTTCTTCGTTTCTCCGTTTCTTTCTTCGTTTCTCCGTTTCTATGTTCGTTTCTCCGTTTCTTTGTTCGTTACTCCGTTTCTTTTTTCGTTTCTCCGTTTCTTTCTTCGTTTCTCCATTTATTTCTCCGATTCTCCGTTTCTTTCTTCCTTTCTCCGTTTCTTTGTTCGTTTCTCCTTTTCTTTGTTCGTTTCTTCGTTTCTTTGTTCGTTTTTCCGTTTCTTTCATCGTTTCTCTGTTTCTTTGTTCGTTTCTCTGTTTCTTTCTTCGTTTCTCCGTTTCTTCCTTCGTTTCTTCGTTTCTCCGTTTCTCCGTTTCTCCGTTTCTCCGTTTCTCCGTTTCTCCGTTTCTCCGTTTCTCCGTTTCTCCGTTTCGATTAAATGATTATAATAGTTATAATTTCTATTATAAATCATTTGAGCTATAGTTAAACTATACACTAATACTCTAAATACATATTTAATATATTTTTTAATCTCTTTAGCCTCCAGAAGAATTTTATTTATACTATTTACTGTATATAATAATTTACACAGAATCGGAAATAAATCTAATTATTTATTTATAATAATTATTTTTTATTCCCTTATTTTACCAGAAATTTCGATTCTTCGTGTATTAGTCAAATGTTAAATTGATATATCTCATAGACAATTATTACTTTCC
This sequence comes from Ptiloglossa arizonensis, assembly GCF_051014685.1. Taxonomy (NCBI): domain Eukaryota; kingdom Metazoa; phylum Arthropoda; class Insecta; order Hymenoptera; family Colletidae; genus Ptiloglossa; species Ptiloglossa arizonensis. Next base: position 4,482,045 of record NC_135051.1, on the reverse strand, counting down.
ATGTTTTAAAACTTTAAGAAACATCTCTTTACTTTGAAGTTCGATCAAAATCAATTGCTAGAGGCGAATCAATCATTTTTAATGCATAAATAAGATGCGCATTGTTCGATCAATATAGGGAACATGCGTAAATGTTAATAACAATCGCTGAAATGAACAAACATTCACTGAAACCGTTCGCCTTCGCACACTTCGCAATATCTTGACATTTATTTATCATAATTATTAACAACCGTCGTTGGACCGTAGATTAAACAATTTTTGACAATGTTTCGGTATAAAAAGCCATCAATTTCTTGAAATATTTGGTTAGATCGAACAAATACGATCGAAGAAGCCGTGGGATAAAATAAATGAATATTTCTCTACATATCGGAATTATAGTTTGTATGTATGCAAATATATTCTGAACCCGCAGTTACAAATCCCTGTAACGTGGTAATAACATGGGTTGCCATCTATTGGAGAAAGGGTTAAACTACACTTAAGGGGTGAAAACACCTGGCGGAGAAACGCTCAAGTTTGTCGAGGAATTGTTCTAATTTCCACAAATAGATGGCGCGACAAGTACAATTTACCGACATTAGAGATAAGTATTTCCATTTGTATGATATTCCCTACCGTGCGATAAAATAAATAAATACTTTTGTTCAAACCGTTGTATCTTTCGAATAAATGTAAAATTAAACCTTCCACGGTAAATTTTATTCTTGAATTTATTAATGTTTCTAGGACGATTTATTTCAGTATAAAGAGTGCTATAGGTGGGACATTTGTGTACATAATAATTATTGAGTATAAAATAATTTTTCTTTTATAAGAGGTTAATATATTAAAGAAGGAAGAAGAGTTAATCTTTATTATTTTAAATATAAAAATTACAATTAAAGAAATTATTGAATATAAAATGAAATATCTTAAAAATGTATTTTTGTTAATTATTAATAAAATAACTATAATAGATGTTTGTATAACAGATGAATATCCTATAATTATTATGATTGATTTTTTTGTTTAAGCAAATGATAGGGGCAATAATTACATTAATTAGGCAAATAAAATAAATTTCATTATTAAATTTTAATATGAGTTCTATAATAATTACAGGGATTAATTTTATTAAAGTTATTATAAAGAATAGATTAATGCAATTTAATGAATAAATTAAAGAAATGAATCGAACATTTTAAGAGTACATCCCAATTTTTAAGATAAGTGAAAAAAAAATAACTATTATAAATAAATAATTAGATTTATTTCCGATTCTGTGTAAATTATTATATATAGTAAATAGTATAAATAAAATTCTTCTGTAGGCTAAAGAGATTAAAAAATATATTAAATATGTATTTAGAGTATTAGTGTCTAATTTAACTATAGATCAAATGATTTATAATAGAAATTATAAATATTATAATCATTTAATCGAAACGGAGAAACGGAGAAACGGAGAAACGATGAAACGAAGGAAGAAACGGAGAAACGAAGAAAGAAACGGGGAAATGAAGAAAGAAACGAAGAAACGAAGAAAGAAACGGAGAAACGAAGAAATAAACCGAGAAACGGAGAAAGAAACGGAGAAACGAAGAAAGAAACAGAGAAACGAACAAAGAAACGGAGAAACGGAGAAATAAATGAAGAAACGAAGAAATAAACGGAGAAACGAAGAAAGAAAAGCAGAAACGAAGAAAGAAAAGCAGAAACGAAGAAAGAAACGGAGAAACGAAGAAAGAAACGCAGTAACGAAGAAAGAAACGAAGAAACGAAGAAAGAAACGGAGAAACGAAGAAAGAATCGGAGAAACGAACAAAGAAACGGAGAAACGAAGAAAGAAACGGAGTAACGAAGGAAGAAACGAAGGAATGGCGAAAGAAACCGAGAAACGAACAAAGAAACGGAGAAACGAAGAAAGAAACGGAGAAACGAACAAAGAAACGGAGAAAAGGACAAAGAAACGGAGAAAAGGACAAAGAAACGGAGAAACGAAGAAAGAAACGGAGAAACGAAGAAAGAAACGGAGAAACGAACAAAGAATCGGAGAAACGAACAAAGAAACGGAGAAACGAAGAAAGAAATGGAGAAACGGAGAAATAAACGAAGAAACGAAGAAAGAAACGGAGAAACAAACAAAGAAACGGAGAAACGAACAAAGAAACGGAGAAACGAAGAAAGAAACGGAGAAACGAAGAAAGAAACGAAGAAACGAAGATAGTAACGGAGAAACGAACAAAGAAACGGAGAAACGAAGAAAGAAACGGAGAAACGAAGAAAGAAACGGAGAAACAAAGAAAGAAACGGAGAAAAGAACAAAGAAACGGAGAAACGACGAAAGAAACAGAGAAACGAAGAAAGAAACGGAGTAACGAAGGAAGAAACGAACGAATGGAGAAAGAAACGGAGAAACGAACAAAGAAACGGAGAAACGAACAAAGAAACGGAGAAACAAAGAAAGAAACGGAGAAAAGAACAAAGAAACGGAGAAACGAAGAAAGAAACGGAGAAACGAAGAAAGAAACGGAGAAACGAAGAAAGAATCGGAGAAACGAACAAAGAAACGGAGAAACGAAGAATGAAATGGAGAGACGGAGAAATAAATGGAGAAACGAAGAAATAAACGGAGAAACGAAGAAAGAAACGGAGAAACGAAGAAAGAAACGGAGAAACGAAGAAAGAAACGGAGAAACAAAGGAAGAAACGGAGAAACGAAGAAAGAAACGGAGAAACGAACAAAGAAACGGAGAAACGAACAAAGAAACGGAGAAACAAAGAAAGAAACGGAGAAAAGAACAAAGAAACGGAGAAACGAAGAAAGAAACGGAGTAACGAAGGAAGAAACGAAGGAATGGCGAAAGAAACGGAGAAACGAACAAAGAAACGGAGAAACGAAGAAAGAAACGTAGAAACGAACAAAGAACCGGAGAAACAAAGGAAGAAACGGAGAAACGAAGAAAGAAACGGAGAAACAAACAAAGAAACGGAGAAACGAACAAAGAAACGGAGAAACGAACAAAGAAACGGAGAAACGAAGAAAGAAACGGGGTAACGAAGAAAGAAACGAAGAAACGAAGAACGAAACGGAGAAACGAACAAAGAAACGGAGAAACGAAGAAAGAAACGGAGAAACGGAGAAAGAAACGGAGAAACGGAGAAATAAATGGAGATACGAAGAAATAAACGGAGAAACTAAGAAAGAAACGAAGAAACGAAGAAAGAAACGGAGAATCGGAGAAATAAATGGAGAAACGAAGAACGAAACTGAGAAACGGAGAAAGAAACGGAGAATCGGAGAAATAAATGGAGAAACGAAGAAAGAAACGGAGTAACGAAGAAAGAAAAGGAGAAACGAAGAAAGAAACGGAGAAACGAAGGAAGAAATGGAGTAACGAAGAAAGAAACGAAGAAACGAAGAAAGAAACGGAGAAAAAAACAGAGAAACGGAGAAACGAACAAAGAAACGGAGAAACGAACAAAGAAACGGAGAAACGGAGAAATAAATGGAGATACGAAGAAATAAACGGAGAAACGAAGAAAGAAACGGAGAAACGAAGAAAGAAACGGAGAAACGAAGAAAGAAACGAAGAAACGAAGAAAGTAACGGAGAAACGAACAAAGAAACGGAGAAACGAAGAAAGAAACGGAGTAACGAAGGAAGAAACGAAGGAATGGAGAAAGAAACGGAGAAACGAACAAAGAATCGGAGAAACGAAGAAAGAAACGGAGAAACGAACAAAGAAACGGGGAAACAAAGAAAGAAACGGAGAAAAGAACAAAGAAACGGAGAAACGAAGAAAGAAACGGAGAAACGAAGAAAGAAACGGAGAAACGAAGAAAGAATCGGAGAAACGAACAAAGAAACGGAGAAACGAAGAAAGAAATGGAGAAACGGAGAAATAAATGGGGAAACGAAGAAATAAACGGAGAAACGAAGAAAGAAACGGAGAAACGAAGAAAGAAACGGAGAAACGAAGAAAGAAACGGAGAAACGAACAAAGAACCGGAGAAACAAAGGAAGAAACGGAGAAACGAAGAAAGAAACGGAGAAACGAAGAAAGAAACGGAGTAACGAAGAAAGAAACGAAGAAAGTAACGGAGAAAGGAAGAAAGAAACGGAGAAACGAAGAAAGAAAGGGAGAAACGGAGAAACATATGGAGATACGAAAAAATAAACGGAGAAACGAAGAAAGAAACGGAGAAATGAAGAAAGTAACGGAGAAACGAAGAAAGAAACGGAGTAACGAAAACAGAAACGAAGAAACGAACGAAAGAAACGGAGAAACGAACAAAGAAACGGAGAAACGAAGAAAGAAATGGAGAAACGGAGAAATAAATGGGGAAACGAAGAAATAAACGGAGAAACGAAGAAAGAAACGGAGAAACGAAGAAAGAAACGGAGAAACGAAGAAAGAAACGTAGAAACGAACAAAGAACCGGAGAAACAAAGGAAGAAACGGAGAAACGAAGAAAGAAACGGAGAAACAAACAAAGAAACGGAGAAACGAACAAAGAAACGGAGAAACGAACAAAGAAACGGAGAAACCAAGAAAGAAACGGGGTAACGAAGAAAGAAACGAAGAAACGAAGAACGAAACGGAGAAACGAACAAAGAAACGGAGAAACGAAGAAAGAAACGGAGAAACGGAGAAAGAAACGGAGAAACGGAGAAATAAATGGAGATACGAAGAAATAAACGGAGAAACGAAGAAAGAAACGAAGAAACGAAGAAAGAAACGGAGAATCGGAGAAATAAATGGAGAAACGAAGAACGAAACTGAGAAACGGAGAAAGAAACGGAGAATCGGAGAAATAAATGGAGAAACGAAGAAAGAAACGGAGTAACGAAGAAAGAAAAGGAGAAACGAAGAAAGAAACGGAGAAACGAAGGAAGAAATGGAGTAACGAAGAAAGAAACGAAGAAACGAAGAAAGAAACGGAGAAAAAAACAGAGAAACGGAGAAACGAACAAAGAAACGGAGAAACGAACAAAGAAACGGAGAAACGGAGAAATAAATGGAGATACGAAGAAATAAACGGAGAAACGAAGAAAGAAACGGAGAAACGAAGAAAGAAACGGAGAAACGAAGAAAGAAACGAAGAAACGAAGAAAGTAACGGAGAAACGAACAAAGAAACGGAGAAACGAAGAAAGAAACGGAGTAACGAAGGAAGAAACGAAGGAATGGAGAAAGAAACGGAGAAACGAACAAAGAATCGGAGAAACGAAGAAAGAAACGGAGAAACGAACAAAGAAACGGGGAAACAAAGAAAGAAACGGAGAAAAGAACAAAGAAACGGAGAAACGAAGAAAGAAACGGAGAAACGAAGAAAGAAACGGAGAAACGAAGAAAGAATCGGAGAAACGAACAAAGAAACGGAGAAACGAAGAAAGAAATGGAGAAACGGAGAAATAAATGGGGAAACGAAGAAATAAACGGAGAAACGAAGAAAGAAACGGAGAAACGAAGAAAGAAACGGAGAAACGAAGAAAGAAACGGAGAAACGAACAAAGAACCGGAGAAACAAAGGAAGAAACGGAGAAACGAAGAAAGAAACGGAGAAACGAAGAAAGAAACGGAGTAACGAAGAAAGAAACGAAGAAAGTAACGGAGAAAGGAAGAAAGAAACGGAGAAACGAAGAAAGAAAGGGAGAAACGGAGAAACATATGGAGATACGAAAAAATAAACGGAGAAACGAAGAAAGAAACGGAGAAATGAAGAAAGTAACGGAGAAACGAAGAAAGAAACGGAGTAACGAAAACAGAAACGAAGAAACGAAGAAAGAAACGGAGAAACGAGCAAAGAAACGGAGAAACGAAGAAAGAAAGGGAGAAACGAGGAAAGAAACGGAGAAACGGAGAAATAAACGGAGAAACGAAGAAATAAACGGAGAAACGAAGAAAGAAACGGAGAAACGAAGAAAGAAACGGAGTAACGAAGAAATAAACGGAGAAACGAAGAAAGAAACGGAGAAACGAACAAAGAAACGGAGAAACAAAGGAAGAAACGAAGAAACGAAGAAAGAAACGGAGAAACGAAGAAAGTAACGGAGTAGCGAAGAAAGAAACGAAGAGACGAAGAAAGAAACGGAGAAACGAAGAAAGAAACGGAGAAACGAAGAAAGAAAGGGAGAAACGGAGAAACAAATGGAGATGCGAAAAAATAAACGGAGAAACGAAGAAAGAAACGGAGAAACGAAGAAAATAACGGAGAAACGAAGAAAGAAACGGAGAAACGAAGAAAGAAACGGAGTAACGAAGAAAGAAACGAAGAAACGAAGAAAGAAACGGAGAAACGAAGAAAGAAACGGAGAAACGAAGAAAGAAACGGAGAAACGAAGAAAGAAATGGAGTAACGAAGAAAGAAACAAAGAAACGAAGAAAGGAAAGGAGAAACGGAGAAACGAAGAAAGAAACGGAGAAACGAACAAAGAAACGGAGAAACGAACAAAGAAACGGAGAAACGAAGAAAGAAAAGGAGAAACGAACAAAGAATCGGAGAAACGAACAAAGGAACGGAGAAACGAAGAAAGAAGCGGAGAAACGGAGAAATAAATGGAGAAACGAAGAAATAAACGGAGAAACGAAGAAAGAAACGGAGTAACGAAGAAAGAAACGAAGAAACGAAGAAAGGAAAGGAGAAACGGAGAAACGAAGAAAGAAACGGAGAAACGAACAAAGAAACGGAGAAACGAACAAAGAAACGGAGAAACGAAGAAAGAAAAGGAGAAACGAACAAAGAATCGGAGAAACGAACAAAGGAACGGAGAAACGAAGAAAGAAGCGGAGAAACGGAGAAATAAATGGAGAAACGAAGAAATAAACGGAGAAACGAAGAAAGAAACGGAGAAACGAACAAAGAAACGGAGAAACGAACAAGGAAACGGAGAAACGGAGAAATAGATGGAGAAACGAAGAAACAAACGGAGAAGCGAAGAAAGAATCGGAGAAACGGAGAAACGAAGAAAGAAACGGAGAAACGAAGAAACGAAGAAAGAAACGGAGAAACGAAGAAAGAAACGGAGAAACGAAGAAAGAAACGGAGAAACGAAGAAACGAAGAAAGAAACGGAGAAACGAAGAAACGAAGAAAGAAACGGAGAAACGAAGAAAGAAACGAAGAAACGAACAACGAAACGGAGAAACGAACAAAGAAACGGAGAAGCGAACAAAGAAACGGAGAAACGAACAAAGAAACGGAGAAACGGAGAAATAACTGGAGAAACGAAGAAATAAACGGAGAAACGAAGAAAGAAATGGAGTAACGAAGAAGGAAACGGTGTAACGAAGAAAGAAACGAAGGAACGAAGAAAGAAACGGAGTATCGGAGAAATAAATGGAGGAAAGCAGAAATAAACCGAGAAACGGAGAAATAAATGGAGAATCGCAGAAATAAACCGAGAAACGGAGAAAGAAACGGAGAAACGAAGAAAGAAACGAAGAATCGAAGAAAGAAACGGAGAAACGAAGAAAGAAACGGTTAACGAAGAAAGAGACGAAGTAACGAAGAAAGAAACGGAGAAACGAACAAAGAAACGGAGAAACGAACAAAGAACCGGAGAAACGAAGAAAGAAACGGAGAAACGGAGAAATAAATGGAGATACGAAGAAATAAACGGAGAAACGAAGAAAAAAACGGAGAAACGAAGAAAGAAACGGAGAAACGAAGAAAGAAACGGAGAAACGAAGAATGAAACGGAGAAACGAAGAAAGAAACGGAGAAACGAAGAAAGAAACTGAGAAACGAAGAAAGAAACGGAGAATCGGAGAAATAAATGGAGAAACGAAGAAATAAACCGAGAAACTGAGAAAGAAACGGAGAAACGAAGAAATAAACCGAGAAACGAAGAAAGAAACGGAGAAACGAAGAAAGAAACGGAGAAACGAAGAAAGAAACGGAGTAACGAAGAAAGAAACGGAGAATCGGAGAAATAAATGGAGAAACGAAGAAAAAACCGAGAAACGGAGAAAGAAACGGAGAAACGAACAAAGAAACGGAGAAACGAAGAAAGAAACGGAGAAACGAAGAGAGAAACGGAGAAACGGAGAAATAAATGGAGAAACGAAGAAATAAACGGAGAAACGAACAAAGAAACGGAGAAACGAAGAAAGAAACGGAGAAACGAACAAAGAAACGGAGAAACGAAGAATGAAACGGAGAAACGAAGAGAGAAACGGAGAAACGGAGAAATAAATGGAGAAACGAAGAAATAAACGGAGAAACGAAGAAAGAAAAGGAGAAACGAAGAAAGAAACGGAGAAACGAACACAGAAACGGAGAAACGAACACAGAAGCGGAGACACGAAGAAAGAAACGGAGAAGCAAAGAAAGAAACGGAGAAACGAACACAGAAACGGAGACACGAACAAAGAGACGGAGAAACGAAGAAAAAACCGAGAAACGAAGAAAGAAACGGTGAAACGAAGAAAGAAAAGGAGTAACGAAGAAAGAAACGAAGAAACGAAGAAAGAAACGGAGAATCGGAGAAATAAATGGAGAAACGAAGAAAAAACCGAGAAACGGAGAAAGAAACGGAGGAACGAACAAAGAAACGGAGAAACGAAGAAAGAAACGGAGAAACGAAGAAAGAAACGGAGAAACGAACAAAGAAACGGAGAAACGAAGAAAGAAACGGAGAAACGAACACAGAAACGGAGAAACGAACACAGAAACGGAGACACGAAGAAAGAAACGGAGAAGCAAAGAAAGAAACGGAGAAACGAACACAGAAACGGAGACACGAACAAAGAGACGGAGAAACGAAGAAAGAAACGGAGTAACGAAGAAAGAAACGAAGAAACGAAGAAAGAAACGGAGAAACGAAGAGAGAAACTGAGAAACGGAGAAATAAATGGAGAAACGAAGAAATAAACGGAGAAACGAAGAAAGAAAAGGAGAAACGAAGAAAGAAACGGAGAAACGAAGAAAGAAACGGAGTAACGAAAAAAGAAACGGAGAAACGAAGAAAGAAACGGAGTAACGAAGAAAGAAACGAAGAAAAGAAGAAAGTAACGGAGGAACGAACAAAGAAACGGAGAAACGAAGAAAGAAACTGAGAAACGAAGAAAGAAACGGAGAAACAAAGAAAGAAACGGAGAAAAGAACAAAGAAACGGAGAAACGAACAAGGAAACGGAGAAACGAACAAAGAAACGGAGAAACGAACAAGGAAACGGAGAAACGAACAAAGAAACGGAGAAACGAAGAAAGTAACGGAGAAACGAAAAAGGAAACGGAGAAACGAAGAAAGAAACAGAGAAACAAAGAAAGAAACGGAGAAACGAACAAAGAAACGGAGAAACAAAGAAAGAAACGGAGAAACGAAGAAAGAAACGGAGTAACGAAGAAAGAAACGAAGAAACGAAGAAAGAAACGGAGAAACGAACCAAGAAACGGAGAAACGAACAAAGAAACGGAGAAACGAACAAAGAAACGGAGAAACGAAGAAAGAAATGGAGAAACGAAGAAAGGAACGAAGAAACGGAGAAACGAACAAAGAAACGGAGAAACAAACAAAGAAACGGAGAAACAAACAAAGAAACGGAGAAACGAACAAAGGAACGGAGAAACGAACAAAGAAACGGATAAACGAACAAAGAAACGAAGAAACGATGAAAGAAACGGAGAAACAAAGAAAGAAACGAAGAAACGAAGAAAGAAACGGAGAAACGAAGAAAGAAAGGGAGAATCGGAGAAATAAATGGAGAAACGAACAAAAAACGGTGAAACGGAGAAACGGAGAAACGGAAAAACCGAGAAACGGAGAAACAGAGAAACCGAGAGACGGAGAAACGGAAAAACCGAGAATCTGAGAAACGGAGAGACGGAGAAACGGAGAAACGGAGAAACGGTGACACAGAGAAACCGAGAAACGGAGAAACGGAGAAACGGAGAAACGAAGAAAGAAACGGAGAAACGAAGAAAGAAACGGAGAAACGAACGAAGAAACGGAGAAACGAACAAAGAAACGGAAAACGAACAAAGAAACGGAGAAACGAACAAAGAAACGGAGAAACGTTTCTCCGTTTCTCGGTTTCTCCGTTTCTCCGTTACTCGGTTTCTCCGCTTCTCGGTTTCTCCGTATCTCGGTTTCTCCGATTCTCGGTTTCTCCGTTTCTCCGTTTCTCGGTTTCTACGTTTCTCCGTTTCTCGGTTTCTCCGTTTCTCCGTTTCTCCGTTTCTCCGTTTCGTGGTTTCTCCGTTTCACGGTTTCTCCGTTGCTCCGTTTCTCGGTTTCTCCGTTTCTCCGTTTCTCCGTTTCTCGGTTTCCCCGTTTCTCCGTTTCTAGGTTTCTCGGTTTCTCGGTTTCTCCGTTTCTCGGTTTCTCCGTTTCTCCGTATCTCGGTTTCTCCGTTTCTCGGTTTCTCCGATTCTCGGTTTCTCCGTTTCTCCGTTTCTCGGTTTCTCCGATTCTCGGTTTCTCCGTTTCTCCGTTTCTCCGTATCACCGTTTCTCCGTTTCTCGGATTCTCCGTTTCTCCGTCTCTCGGTTTCTCCGTTTCGCGGTTTCTCCGTTTCACGGTTTCTCCATTTCTCCGTTTCTCGGTTTCTCCGTTTCTCCGTTTCTCCGATTCTCAGTTTCTCCGTTTCTCCGTTTCTCGGTTTCTCCGAGTCTCGGTTTCTCCGTTTCTCGGTTTCTCCGATTCTCGGTTTCTCCGATTCTCGGTTTCTCCGTTTCTTGGTTTCTCCGATTCTCGGTTTCTCCGTTTCTCCGTTTCTCGGTTTCTCCGTTTCTCGGTTTCTCCGTTTCTCCGTTTCTCCGTTTCCCCGTTTCTCCGTTTCTCGGTTTCTCTGTTTCTCCGTTTCTCCGTTTCTCGGATTCTCCATTTCGCCGTTTCTCCGTTTCTCAGTTTCTCGGTTTCTCCGTTTCTCCGTTTCTCGGTTTCCCCGTTTCTCCGTTTCTCCGTTTCTCCGTTTCTCGGTTTCTCCTATTCTCGGTTTCTCCGTTTCTCCGTTTCTCGGTTTCCCCGTTTCTCCGTTTCTCCGTTTCTCGGTTTCTCCTATTCTCGGTTTCTCCGTTTCTCCGTTTCTCGGTTTCTCCGTTTCTCCGTTTCTCGGTTTCTCCGTTCCTCCGTTTCTCCGTTTCTCCGTTTCTCCGTTTCCCCGTATCTCCGTTTCTCGGTTTCCTCGTTTCTCCTTTTCTCGGTTTCTTCGATTCTCGGTTTCTCCGTTTCTCCGTTTCTCGGTTTCTCCGTTTCTCCGTTTCTCGGTTTCTCCGTTTCTCGGTTTTTCCGTTTCTCGGTTTCTCCGTTTCTCCGTTTCTCGGTTTCTCCGTTTCGCGGTTTCTCCGTTTCACGGTTTTTCCGTTGCTCCGTTTCTCGGTTTCTCCGTTTTTCCGTTTCTCCGTTTCTCCGTTTCTCAGTTTCTCCGTTTCTCGGTTTCCCCGTTTCTCCGTTTCTCGGTTTCCCCGTTTCTCCGTTTCTCGGTTTCTCCGTTTCTCGGTTTCTCCAATTTCGGTTTCTCCGTTTCTCCGTTTCTCGGTTTCTCCGATTCTCGGTTTCTCCGTTTCTCCGTTTCTCGGTTTCTCCGATTCTCGGTTTCTCCGTTTCTCCGTTTCTCCGTATCACCGTTTCTCCGTTTCTCGGATTCTCCGTTTCTCCGTCTCTCGGTTTCTCCGTTTCTCGGTTTCTCCAATTTCGGTTTCTCCGTTTCTCCGTTTCTCCGTTTCTCGGTTTCTCCGTTTCTCGGTTTCTCCGTTTCTCCGTTTCTCGGTTTCCCCGTTTCTCCGTTTCTCGGTTTCTCCGTTTCTCGGTTTCTCCAATTTCGGTTTCTCCGTTTCTCCGTTTCTCGGTTTCTCCGATTCTCGGTTTCTCCGTTTCTCCGTTTCTCGGTTTCTCCGATTCTCGGTTTCTCCGTTTCTCCGTTTCTCCGTATCACCGTTTCTCCGTTTCTCGGATTCTCCGTTACTCCGTCTCTCGGTTTCTCCGTTTCGCGGTTTCTCCGTTTCACGGTTTCTCCGTTTCTCCGTTTCTCGGTTTCTCCGTTTCTCCGTTTCTCCGTTTCTCCGATTCTCCGTTTCTCCGTTTCTCCGTATCTCGGTTTCTTCGATTCTCGGTTTCTCCGTTTCTCCGTTTGTCGGTTTCTCCGATTCTCGGTTTCTCCGTTTCTCCGTTTCTCGGTTTCTCCGTTTCTCGGTTCCTCCGTTTCTCCGTTTCTCGGTTTCTCCGTTTCTCCGTTTCTCGGTTTCTCCGTTCCTCCGTTTCTCCGTTTCTCCGTTTCTCCGTTTCCCCGTTTCTCCGTTTCTCGGTTTCCCCGTTTCTCCTTTTCTCGGTTTCTTCGATTCTCGGTTTCTCCGTTTCTCCGTTTCTCGGTTTCTCCGTTTCTCCGTTTCTCGGATTCTCCATTTCGCCGTTTCTCCGTTTCTCAGTTTCTCGGTTTCTCCGTTTCTCGGTTTCTCCGTTTCCCCGTTTCTCCGTTTCTCGGTTTCCCCGTTTCTCCGTTTCTCCGTTTCTCGGTTTCTCCGATTCTCCGTTTCTCCGTTTCTCCGTTTCTCGGTTTCTCCGTTTCTCCGCTTCTCGGTTTCTCTGATTCTCGGTTTCTCCGTTTCTCGGTTTCTCGGTTTCTCCGTTTCTCCGTTTCTCCGATTCTCAGTTTCTCCGTTTCTCCGTTTCTCGGTTTCTCCGAGTCTCGGTTTCTCCGTTTCTCGGTTTCTCCGATTCTCGGTTTCTCCGTTTCTCCGTTTCTCGGTTTCTCCGTTTCTCGGTTTCTCCGTTTCTCCGTTTCTCCGTTTCTCCGTTTCTCCGTTTCTACGTTTCTCCGTTTCCCCGTTTCTCCGTTTCTCGGTTTCTCTGTTTCTCCGTTTCTCCGTTTCTCGGATTCTCCATTTCGCCGTTTCTCCGTTTCTCAGTTTCTCGGTTTCTCCGTTTCTCCGTTTCTCGGTTTCCCCGTTTCTCCGTTTCTCCGTTTCTCCGTTTCTCGGTTTCTCCTATTCTCGGTTTCTCCGTTTCTCCGTTTCTCGGTTTCCCCGTTTCTCCGTTTCTCCGTTTCTCCGTTTCTCGGTTTCTCCTATTCTCGGTTTCTCCGTTTCTCCGTTTCTCGGTTTCTCCGATTCTCGGTTTCTCCGTTTCTCCGTTTCTCGGTTTCTCCGTTTCTCCGTTTCTCGATTTCTCCGATTCTCGGTTTCTCCGTTTCTCCGTTTCTCGGTTTCTCCGATTCTCGGTTTCTCCGTTTCTCCGTTTCTCGGTTTCTCCGTTTCTCCGTTTCTCGGTTTCCCCGTTTCTCCGTTTCTCGGTTTCTCCGTTTCTCCGTTTCTCGGTTTCTCCGATTCTCGGTTTCTCCGTTTCTCCGTTTCTCGGTTTCTCCGATTCTCGGTTTCTCCGTTTCTCCGTTTCTCCGTATCACCGTTTCTCCGTTTCTCGGATTCTCCGTTTCTCCGTCTCTCGGTTTCTCCGTTTCGCGGTTTCTCCGTTTCACGGTTTCTCCGTTTCTCCGTTTCTCGGTTTCTCCGTTTCTCCGTTTCTCCGATTCTCCGTTTCTCCGTTTCTCCGTTTCTCGGTTTCTCCGAGTCTCGGTTTCTCCGTTTCTCGGTTTCTCCGATTCTCGGTTTCTCCGTTTCTCCGTTTCTCGGTTTCTCCGTTTCTCGGTTTCTCCGTTTCTCCGTTTCTCCGTTTCTCCGTTTCTCCGTTTCCCCGTTTCTCCGTTTCTCGGTTTCTCTGTTTCTCCGTTTCTCCGTTTCTCAGATTCTCCATTTCGCCGTTTCTCCGTTTCTCAGTTTCTCGGTTTCTCCGTTTCTCCGTTTCTCGGTTTCTCCGTTTCCCCGTTTCTCCGTTTCTCGGTTTCCCCGTTTCTCCGTTTCTCCGTTTCTCCGTTTCTCCGTTTCTCGGTTTCTCCTATTCTCGGTTTCTCCGTTTCTCCGTTTCTCGGTTTCTCCGTTTCTCCGTTTCTCGGTTTCTCCGTTCCTCCGTTTCTCCGTTTCTCCGTTTCTCCGTTTCCCCGTTTCTCCGTTTCGCGGTTTCTCCGTTTCACGGTTTTTCCGTTGCTCCGTTTCTCGGTTTCTCCGTTTTTCCGTTTCTCCGTTTCTCCGTTTCTCAGTTTCTCCGTTTCTCGGTTTCCCCGTTTCTCCGTTTCTCGGTTTCCCCGTTTCTCCGTTTCTCGGTTTCTCCGTTTCTCGGTTTCTCCAATTTCGGTTTCTCCGTTTCTCCGTTTCTCGGTTTCTCCGATTCTCGGTTTCTCCGTTTCTCCGTTTCTCGGTTTCTCCGATTCTCGGTTTCTCCGTTTCTCCGTTTCTCCGTATCACCGTTTCTCCGTTTCTCGGATTCTCCGTTTCTCCGTCTCTCGGTTTCTCCGTTTCGCGATTTCTCGGATTCTCGGTTTCTCCGTTTCTCCGTTTCTCGGTTTCTCCGTTTCTCCGTTTCTCGGTTTCCCCGTTTCTCCGTTTCTCGGTTTCTCCGTTTCTCGGTTTCTCCAATTTCGGTTTCTCCGTTTCTCCGTTTCTCGGTTTCTCCGATTCTCGGTTTCTCCGTTTCTCCGTTTCTCGGTTTCTCCGATTCTCGGTTTCTCCGTTTCTCCGTTTCTCCGTATCACCGTTTCTCCGTTTCTCGGATTCTCCGTTTCTCCGTCTCTCGGTTTCTCCGTTTCGCGGTTTCTCCGTTTCACGGTTTCTCCGTTTCTCCGTTTCTCGGTTTCTCCGTTTCTCCGTTTCTCCGATTCTCCGTTTCTCCGTTTCTCCGTTTCTCGGTTTCTCCGAGTCTCGGTTTCTCCGTTTCTCGGTTTCTCCGATTCTCGGTTTCTCCGTTTCTCCGTTTCTCGGTTTCTCCGTTTCTCGGTTTCTCCGTTTCTCCGTTTCTCCGTTTCTCCGTTTCTCCGTTTCTCCGTTTCCCCGTTTCTCCGTTTCTCGGTTTCTCTGTTTCTCCGTTTCTCCGTTTCTCAGATTCTCCATTTCGCCGTTTCTCCGTTTCTCAGTTTCTCGGTTTCTCCGTTTCTCCGTTTCTCGGTTTCTCCGTTTCCCCGTTTCTCCGTTTCTCGGTTTCCCCGTTTCTCCGTTTCTCCGTTTCTCCGTTTCTCCGTTTCTCGGTTTCTCCTATTCTCGGTTTCTCCGTTTCTCCGTTTCTCGGTTTCTCCGTTTCTCCGTTTCTCGGTTTCTCCGTTCCTCCGTTTCTCCGTTTCTCCGTTTCTCCGTTTCCCCGTTTCTCCGTTTCTCGGTTTCCCCGTTTCTCCTTTTCTCGGTTTCGTCGATTCTCGGTTTCTCCGTTTCTCCGTTTCTCGGTTTCTCCGTTTCCCCGTTTCTCCGTTTCTCGGTTTCCCCGTTTCTCCGTTTCTCCGTTTCTCCGTTTCTCCGTTTCTCGGTTTCTCCTATTCTCGGTTTCTCCGTTTCTCCGTTTCTCGGTTTCTCCGTTTCTCCGTTTCTCGGTTTCTCCGTTCCTCCGTTTCTCCGTTTCTCCGTTTCTCCGTTTCCCCGTTTCTCCGTTTCTCGGTTTCCCCGTTTCTCCTTTTCTCGGTTTCGTCGATTCTCGGTTTCTCCGTTTCTCCGTTTCTCGGTTTCTCCGTTTCTCCGTTTCTCGGATTCTCCATTTCGCCGTTTCTCCGTTTCTCAGTTTCTCGGTTTCTCCGTTTCTCCGTTTCTCGGTTTCTCCGTTTCCCCGTTTCTCCGTTTCTCGGTTTCCCCGTTTCTCCGTTTCTCCGTTTCTCGGTTTCTCCGATTCTCGGTTTCTCCGTTTCTCCGTTTCTCGGTTTCTCCGTTTCTCCGCTTCTCGGTTTCTCTGATTCTCGGTTTCTCCGTTTCTCCGTTTCTCGGTTTCTCGGTTTCTCCGTTTCTCGGTTTCTCCGTTTCTCCGTATCTCGGTTTCTCCGTTTCTCAGTTTCTCCGTTTCTCGGTTTCTCCGTTTCTCCGTTTCTCGATTTCTCCGTTTCTTCGTTTCTCAGTTTCTCCGTTTCTCCGTTTCTCGGTTTCTCCGATTCTTCGTTTCTCGGTTTCTCCGTTTCGCGGTTTCTCCGTTTCACGGTTTCTCCGTTGCTCCGTTTCTCGGTTTCACCGTTTCTCCGTTTCTCCGTTTCTCCGTTTCTCCGTTTCTCGGTTTCCCCGTTTCTCCGTTTCTCGGTTTCTCCGTTTCTCGGTTTCTCCGATTCTCGGTTTCTCCGTTTCTCCGTTTCTCCGTTTCTCGGTTTCTCCGATTCTCGGTTCCTCCGTTTCTCCGTTTCTCCGTATCACCGTTTCTCCGTTTCTCGGATTCTCCGTTTCTCCGTCTCTCGGTTTCTCCGTTTCTCGGTTTCTCCGTTTCTCCGTTTCTCGGTTTTTCCGTTTCTCCGTTTCTCCGTTTCGCCGTTTTTTGTTCGTTTCTCCATTTATTTCTCCGATTCTCCATTTCTTTCTTCGTATCTCCGTTTCTTTCTTCGTTTCTTCGTTTCTTTCTTTGTTTCTCCGTTTCTTTCATCGTTTCTCCGTTTCTTTCTTCGTTCCTCCGTTTCTTTCTTCGATTCTCCGTATATTTCTTCGTTTCTCCATTTATTTCTCCGTTTCTCCGTTTCTTTGTTCGTTTCTCCATTTATTTCTCCGTGTCTTCGTTTCTTTCTTCGTTTCTCCATTTTTTTCTTCGTTTCTCCGTTTCTTTCTTCGTTTCTCTATTTATTTCTCCATTTCTCCGTTTCTTTGTTCGTTTCTCCGTTTCTTTGTTCGTTGCTCCATTTATTTCACCGTGTCTTCGTTTCTTTGTTCGTTTCTCCATTTCTCTGTTCGTTTCTCCGTTAAGTTCTTCGTTTCTTCGTTTCTCCGTTTCTTTCTCCGTTTCACCGTTTCTTTCATCCTTTCTTCGTTTCTTTCATCGTTTCTCCGTTTCTTCCTTCGTTCCTCCGTTTCTTTCTTCGATTCTCCGTTTATTTCTTCGTTTCTACATTTATTTCTCCGTTTCTCTGTTTCTTTCTTCGTTTCTCCATTTCTTTATTCGTTTCTCCATTTCTTTGTCCGTTTCCCCATTTATTTCTCCGTTTCGCCGTTTGTTTCTTCGTTTCTCCGTTTCTTCGTTCGTTTCTCCGTTTCTTTGTTCGTTTCTCCGTTTCTTTGTTCGTTTCTCCGTTTCTTTGTTCGTTTCTCCGTTTCTTTCATCGTTTCTCCGTTTCTTTGTTCGTTTCTCCGTTTCTTGGTTTGTTTCTCAGTTTCTTCCTTCGTTTCTCCGTTTCTTCCTTCGTTTCTCCGTTTATTTCTTCGTTTCTCCACTTATTTCTCCGTTTCTCGGTTTCTTTCTTCGTTTCTCCGTTTCTTTGTTCGTGTCTCCGTTTCTGTGTTCGTTTCTCTGTTTCTTTCTTCGTTTCTCCGTTTCTTTGTTCGTTTCTCCGTTTCTTTCTCCGTTTCTCGGTTTATTTCTTCGTTTCTCCATTTATTTCTCAGTTTCTCCGTTTCTTTCTTCGTTTCTCCGTTTCTTTCTTCGTTTTTCCGTTTCTTTCTTCGTTTCTCCGTCTCTTTCTGCGTTTCTCGGTTTATTTCTTCGTTCCTCCGTTTCTTTCTTCGTTTCTTCGCTTCTATCTTCGTTTCTCAGTTTCTTTCTTCGTTTCTCCGTTTCATTGTTTGTTTCTCCGTTTCTCGGTTGATTTCTTCGTTTCTCCATTAATTTCTCCGATTCTCCGTTTCTTAGTTTCTTTCTTCGTTACTACGTTTCTTTCTTCGTTTCTCCGTTTCTTTCTTCGTTTCTCCGTTTCTTTCTTCGTTTCTCTGTTTCCTTCTTCGTTTCTCCGTTTATTTCTTCGTTTCTCCATTGATTTCTCTGAATCTCCGTTTCTTTCTTCGTTTCTCAGTTTCTTTCTTCGTTTCTCCGTTTCTTTCTTCGTTTCTCCGTTTCTTCCTTCGTTTCTCCGTTTCTTCCTTCGTTTCTTCGTTTCTCCGTTTCTCCGTTTCTTTGTTTCTCCGTTTCTCCGTTTCTCCGTTTCTCCGTTTCTCCGTTTCTCCGTTTCTCCGTTTCTCCGTTTCTCCGTTTCTCCGTTTCTCCGTTTCGATTAAATGATTATAATGGTTATGATTTCTATTATAAATCATTTGAGCTATAGTTAAATTATACATTAATACTCTAAATACATATTTAATATATTTTTTAGTCTCTTTGGCCTCCAGAAGAATTTTATTTATACTATTTACTGTATATAATAATTTACACAGAATCGGAAATAAATCTAATTATTTCTTTATAATAATTATTTTTTATTCACTTATTTTACCAAAAATTTCGATTCTTCATGTATTAATCAAATGTTAAATTGATATATCTCATAGACAATTATTACTTTCCATGTTTTAAAACTTTAAGAAACATCTCTTTACTTTGAAGTTCGATCAAAATCAATTGCTAGAGGCGAATCAATCATTTTTAATGCATAAATAAGATGCGCATTGTTCGATCAATATAGGGAACATGCGTAAATGTTAATAACAATCGCTGAAATGAACAAACATTCACTGAAACTGTTCGCCTTCGCAGACTTCGCAATATCTTGACATTTATTTATCATAATTATTAACAACCGTCGTTGGACCGTAGATTAAACAGTTTTTGACAATATTTCGGTATAAAAAGCCATCAATTTCTTGAAATATTTGGAAAGTTTGTATGTATGCAAATATATTCTTAACCCACATTTACAAATCCCTGTAACGTGGTAATTACATGGGTTGCCATCTATTGGAGAAAGGGTTAAACTACACTTAAGGGGTGAAAACACCTGGCGGAGAAACGCTCAAGTTTGTCGAGGAATTGTTCTAATTGCCACAAATAGATGGCGCGACAAGTACAATTTACCGACATTAGAGATAAGTATTTCCATTTGTATGATATTCTCTACCGTGCGATAAAATAAATAAATACATTTGTACAAACCTTTGTATGTTTCATCTTTCGAATAAATGTAAAATTAAACCTTCCACGGTAAATTTTATTCTTGAATTTATTAATGTTTCTAGGACGATTTATTTCAGTATAAAGTGTGCTATAGGTGGGAAATTTGTGTACATAATAATTATTGAGTATAAAATAATTTTTCTTTTGTAAGATGTTAATATATTAAATAAGTAAGAAGAGTTAATCTTTATTATTTTAAATATAAAAATTAAAATTAAAGAAATTATTGAAAATAAAATGAAATATCTTAAAAATGTATTTTTGTTAATTATTAATAAAACAACTATAATAGATGTTTGTATAACAGATGAATATCCTATAATTATTATGATTGATTTTTTTGTTTAAGCAAATGATAGGGGCAATAATTACATTAATTAGGCACATAAAATAAATTTCATTAATAAATTTTAATGGGTTCTATAATAATTATAGGGATTAATTTTATTAAAGTTATCATAAAGAATAGATTAATTCAATTTAATGAATAAATTAAAGAAATGAATCGAACATTTAAAGAGAACATCCCAATTTTTAAGATAAGTGAAAAAAAGTAATTATTATAAATCAATAATTAGATTTATTTCCGATTCTGTGTAAATTATTATATATAGTAAATAGTATAAATGAAATTCTTCTGGAGGCGAAAGTGGTTAAAAAATATATTAAATATGTATTTAGAGTATTAGTGTCTAATTCAACTATAGATCAAATGATTTATAATAGAAATTATAAATATTATAATCATTTAATCAAAACGGAGAAACGGAGAAACGGAGAAACGATGAAACGAACAAAGAAGCGGAGAAACGAAGAAAGAAACGGAGAAACGAAGAAAGAAACGGAGAAACGAAGAAGGAAACGGAGAAACGAAGAAAGAAACGGAGAAACGGAGAAATAAATGGAGAAACGAAGAAATAAACGGAGAAACGGAGAAAGAAACCGAGAAGCGAACAAAGAAACGGAGAAACGAAGAAAGAAACGGAGAAACGAACAAAGAAGCGGAGAAACGAGCAAAGAAACGGAGAAACGAACAAAGAAACGGAGAAACGGAGAAATAAATGGAGAAACGAAGAAATAAACGGAGAAACGTAGAAAGAAACGGAGAAACGAACAAAGAAACGGAGAAACGAAGAAAGAAACGGAGAAACGGAGAAATAAATGGTGAACCGAAGAAATAAACGGAGAAACGAAGAAGGAAACGGAGAAGCGAACAAAGAAACTGAGAAACGAACAAAGAAACGCAGAAACGAACAAAGAAACGGAGAAACGGAGAAATAAATGGAGAAACGAAGAACTAAACGGAGAAACGTAGAAAGAAACGGAGAAACGAACAAAGAAACGGAGAAACGAAGAAAGAAACGGAGAAACGGAGAAATAAATGGAGAACCGAAGAAATAAACGGAGAAACGAAGAAGGAAACGGAGAAGCGAACAAAGAAACTGAGAAACGAACAAAGAAACGCAGAAACGAAGAATGAAACGGAGAAACGAAGAAATAAACGGAGAAATGAAGGAAGAAACGGAGAAACAAAGAAAGAAACGGAGAAACGAAGTAAGAAACGGAGAAACGAAGAAAGAAACGGAGAAACGAAGAAATAAACGGAGAAACGAAGAAAGAAACGGACAAACGAAGAAAGAAACGGAGGAACGAAGAAAGAAAAGGAGAAACGGAGAAATAAATGGAGAAACGAAGAAATAAACGGAGAAACGAAGAAGGAAATGGAGAAACGAAGAAAGGAACGAAGAAACGAACAAAGAAACGGAGAAACGAACAAAGAAACGGAGAAACGAACAAAGAAACGGAGAAACGATGAAAGAAACGGAGAAACGAAGAAGGAAACGGAGAAGCGAACAAAGAAACTGAGAAACGAACAAAGAAACGCAGAAACGAAGAATGAAACGGAGAAACGAAGAAATAAACGGAGAAATGAAGAAAGAAACGGAGAAACAAAGAAAGAAACGGAGAAACGAAGAAAGAAACGGAGAAACGAAGAAAGAAACGGAGAAACGAAGAAAGAAACGGAGAAACGAAGAAAGAAACGGAGAAACAAAGAAAGAAACGGAGAAACGAAGAAAGAAACGGAGGAACGAACAAAGAAAAGGAGAAACGAAGAAAGAAACGGAGGAACGAAGAAAGAAAAGGAGAAACGGAGAAATAAATGGACAAACGAAGAAATAAACGGAGAAACGAAGAAGGAAATGGAGAAACGAAGAAAGGAACGAAGAAACGAACAAAGAAACGGAGTAACGAAGAAAGAAACGAAGAAACGAAGAAAGAACCGGAGAAACGGAGAAATAAATGGAGAAACGAAGAAATAAACCGAGAAACGGAGAAAGAAACGGAGAAACGAACAAAGAAACGGAGAAACGAAGAAAGAAACGGAGAAACGAAGAAATAAACCGAGAAACGGAGAAAGAAACGTAGAAACGAACAAAGAAACGGAGAAACGAAAAAAGAAACGACGAAACGAAGAAGGAAACGGAGAATCGGCGAAATAAATGGAAAAGCGAAGAAATAATCCGAGAAACGGAGAAACGAACAAAGAAACGGAGAAACGAAGAAAGAAACGGAGTAACGAAGAAAGAAACGAAGAAACGAAGAAAGAAACGGAGAATCGGAGAAATGAATGGAGAAACGAAGAAATAAACCGAGAAACGGGGAAAGAAACGGAGGAACGAACAAAGAAACGGAGAAACGAAGAAAGAAACGGAGAAACGAACAAAGAAACGGAGAAACGAAGAAAGAAACGGAGAAACGGAGATATAAATGGAGAAACGAAGAAATAAACGGAGAAACGAAGAAGGAAACGGAGAAACGAAGAAAGAAACGGAGAATCGAAGAAAGAAACGGTGTAACGAAGAAAGAAACGAAGAAACGGAGAAACGAACAAAGAAACGGAGAAACGAACAAAGACACGGAGAAACGAAGAAAGAAGCGGAGAAACGAAGAAAGAAACGGAGAAACGAAGAAAGAAGCGGGAAACGAAGAAAGAAACGGAGAAACGAAGAAAGAAACGAAGAAGGAAACGGAGAAACGAAGAAAGTAACGGAGGAACGAAGAAAGAAAAGGAGAAACGAAGAAAGAAACGGAGAAACGAAGGAAGAAACGGAGAAACGGAGAAATAAATGGAGAAACGAAGAAATAAATCGAGAAATGGAGAAAGAAACGGAGAAACGAACAAAGAAACGGAGAAACGAGGAAGAAACGGAGAAACGAATACAGAAACGGAGAAACGAACAAAGAGACGAAGAAACGGAGAAACGAACAACGAAACGGAGAAACGAACAAAGAAACGGAGAAACGAACAAAGAAACGGACAAACGAACAAAGAAACGGAGAAACGAACAAAGAAACGGAGAAACGATGAAAGAAACGGAGAAACGAAGAAGGAAACGGAGAAGCGAACAAAGAAACTGAGAAACGAACAAAGAAACGCAGAAACGAAGAATGAAACGGAGAAACGAAGAAATAAACGGAGAAATGAAGAAAGAAACGGAGAAACAAAGAAAGAAACGGAGAAACGAAGAAAGAAACGGAGGAACGAAGAAAGAAACGGAGAAACAAAGAAAGAAACGGAGAAACGAAGAAAGAAACGGAGGAACGAAGAAAGAAAAGGAGAAACGAAGAAAGAAACGGAGAAACGAAGGAAGAAACGGAGAAACGGAGAAATAAATGGAGAAACGAAGAAATAAATCGAGAAATGGAGAAAGAAACGGAGAAACGAACAAAGAAACGGAGAAACGAGGAAGAAACGGAGAAACGAATACAGAAACGGAGAAACGAACAAAGAAACGGAGAAACGAAGAAAGAAACGAAGAAAGAAACTGAGAAACGAAGAAAGAAACGGAGAAACGAAGAAAGACACGGAGAAACGAAGAATGAAACGGAGAAACGAAGAAAGTAACGGAGAAACGAACAACGAAACGGAGAAACGTTTCTCCGTTTCTCGGTTTCTCCGTTTCTCCGTTTCTCCGTTTCTCCGTTTCTCCGTTTCTCGGTTTCTCCGTTTCTCGGTTTCTCTGTTTCTCGGTTTCTCCGATTCTCGGTTACTCCGTTGCTCCGTTTTTCCTTTTCTCCGTTTCTCTGTTTATCCGTTTCTCCGTTTCTCCGTTTCTCCGTTTCTTGGTTTCTCCGTTTCTCCGTCTCTCGGTTTCTCCGTTTCACGGTTTCTCCGTTTCTCCGTTTCTCAGTTTTTCCGTTTCTCCGTTTCTCCGTTTCACCGTTTTTTGTTCGTTTCTCCATTTATTTCTCCGATTCTCCGTTTCATTCTTCGATTCTCTGTTTCTTTTTTCGTTTCTTCGTTCCTCCGGTTCTTTCTGC
The DNA here is from genome assembly GCF_051014685.1 of Ptiloglossa arizonensis. Classification (NCBI taxonomy): domain Eukaryota; kingdom Metazoa; phylum Arthropoda; class Insecta; order Hymenoptera; family Colletidae; genus Ptiloglossa; species Ptiloglossa arizonensis. Next base: position 4,458,914 of record NC_135051.1, on the reverse strand, counting down.
GATTCTCCGTTTATTTCTTCGTTTCTCCATTTATTTCTCCGTTTCTCCGTTTGTTTATTCGTTTCTCCGTTTATTTCTTCGTTTTTCCATTTATTTCTCCGTTTCTCCGTTTCTTTCTTCGTTACTCCGTTTCATTGTTCGTTTTTCCATTTCTTTGTTCGTTTCCCCATTTATTTCTCCGTTTCTCCGGTTCTTTCTTCGTTTCTCCGTTTCTTTCTCCGTTTCTCGGTTTATTTCTTCGTTTCTCCGTTTATTTCTCCGATTCTCCGTTTCTTTCTCAGTTTCTCCGTTTCTTTCTTCGTTTCTCTGTTTCTTTCTTCGTTTCTTTCTTCGTTTCTCTGTTTCTTTCTTCGTTTCTCTGTTTCTTTCTTCGTTTCTCCGTTCCTTTGTTCGTTTCTCCGTTTCTTTCTTCGTTTCTTCGTTTCTTTCTTCGTTTCTCCGTTTCTTTCTTCGTTTCTCTTTTTCTTTCTCCGTTTCTCCGGTTCTTTCTTCGTTTCTCGGTTTATTTCTTCGTTTCTCCATTTATTTCTCCGATTCTCCGTTTCTTTCTTCGTTTCTTCGTTTCCTTCTTCGTTACTCCGTTTCTTTCTTCGTTTCTCCGTTCCTTTCTTCGTTCCTCCGTTTCTTTCTTCGTTTCTCCGTTTCTTTGTTCGTCTCTCCGTTACTTTCATCGTTTCTTCGTTTCTTTCTTCGTTACTCCGTTTCTTTCTTCGTTTCTTCCTTTCTTTCTTCGTTACTCTGTTTCTTTCTTCGTTTCTCCGTTTCTTTCTTCGTTTCTCCGTTTCTTTCTTCGTTTGTCCGTTTATTTCTTCGTATCTTCATTTATTTCTCCGTTTCTCCGTTTCTTTCTTCGTTTCTCCGTTTCATTCTTCGTTTCTCCGTTTCTTTGTTCGTCTCTCCGTTACTTTCATCGTTTCTTCGTTTCTTTCTTCGTTACTCCGTTTCTTTCTTCGTTTCTCCGTCTCTTTGTTCGTTTCTCCGTTTTTTTTTCTTCGTTTCTTCGTTTCTTTGTTCGTTACTCTGTTTCTTTCTTCGTTTCTCCGTTTCTTTCTTCGTTTCTCCATTTCTTTCTTCGTTTATCCGTTTATTTCTTCGTATCTTCATTTATTTCTCCGTTTCTCCGTTTCTTTCTTCGTTTCTTCGTTTCTTTCTTCGTTATTCCGTTTCTTTCTTCGTTACTCCGTTTCTTTCTTCGTTTCTCCGTTTCTTTCTTCGTTTCTTTCTTCGTATCTCCGTTTATTTGTTCGTTTCTCCGTTTCTTCGTTTCTCCATTTCTTTCTTCGTTTCTCCGTTTCTTTGTTCGTTTCTCCGTTTCTTTGTTCGTTTCTCCGTTTCTTTGTTCGTTTCTCCGTTTCTTTGTTCGTTTCTCCGTTTCTTTGTTCGTTTCTCCGTTTCTTTCTTCGTTTCTCCATTTCTTTGTACGTTTCTCCGTTTCTCGGTTTATTTCTTCGTTTCTCCATTTATTTCTCCGATTCTCCGTTTCTTTCTTCGTTTCTCCGTTTCTTTCTTCGTTTCTCAGTTTCTTTCTTCGTTTCTTTCTTCGTTTCTCTGTTTCATTCTTCGTTTCTCCGTTCCTTTGTTCGTTTCTCCGTTTCTTTCTTCGTTTCTTCATTTCTTTCTTCGTTTCTCCGTTTCTTTCTTCGTTTCTCTTTTTCTTTCTTCGTTTCTCCGTTTCTTTCTTCGTTTCTCCGTTTCTTTCTTAGTTTGTCCGTTTCTTTGTTCGTTTGTCCGATTATTTCTTCGTATCTTCATTTATTTCTCCGTTTCTCCGTTTCTTTCTTCGTTTCTCCGTTTCTTTCTTCGTTTCTCCGTTTCTTTCTTCGTTTCTCCATTTCTTTGTTCGTTTCTCCGTTTCTTTCTCCGTTTCTCGGTTTATTTCTTCGTTTCTCCGTTTATTTCTCCGATTCTCCGTTTCTTTCTCAGTTTCTCCGTTTCTTTCTTCGTTTCTCTGTTTCTTTCTTCGTTTCTTTCTTCGTTTCTCTGTTTCTTTCTTCGTTTCTCCGTTCCTTTGTTCGTTTCTCCGTTTCTTTCTTCGTTTCTTTCTTCGTTTCTCCGTTTTTTTCTTCGTTTCTCTTTTTCTTTCTTCGTTTCTCCGTTTCTTTCTTCGTTTCTCCGTTTATTTCCCCGTTTCTCCGTTTCTGTCTCCGTTTCTCGGTTTATTTCTTCGTTTCTCCATTTATTTCTCCGATTCTCCGTTTCTTTCTTCGTTTCTTCGTTTCCTTCTTCGTTACTCCGTTTCTTTCTTCGTTTCTCCGTTCCTTTCTTCGTTCCTCCGTTTCTTTCTTCGTTTCTCCGTTTCTTTCTTCGTCTCTCCGTTACTTTCATCGTTTCTTCGTTTCTTTCTTCGTTACTCCGTTTCTTTCTTCGTTTCTCCGTTTCTTTGTTCGTTTCTCCGTTTCTTTCTTCGTTTCTTCGTTTCTTTCTTCGTTACTCTGTTTCTTTCTTCGTTTCTCCGTTTCTTTCTTCGTTTCTCCGTTTCTTTCTTCGTTTGTCCGTTTATTTCTTCGTATCTTCATTTATTTCTCCGTTTCTCCGTTTCTTTCTTCGTTTCTCCATTTCTTTCTTCGTTTATCCGTTTATTTCTTCGTATCTTCATTTATTTCTCCGTTTCTCCGATTCTTTCTTCGTTTCTTCGTTTCTTTCTTCGTTACTCCGTTTCTTTCTTCGTTACTCCGTTTCTTTCTTCGTTTCTCCGTTTCTTTCTTGGTTTCTTTCTTCGTATCTCCGTTTATTTGTTCGTTTCTCCGTTTCTTCGTTTCTCCATTTCTTTCTTCGTTTCTCCGTTTCTTTGTTCGTTTCTCCGTTTCTTTGTTCGTTTCTCCGTTTCTTTGTTCGTTTCTCCGTTTCTTTGTTCGTTTCACCGTTTTTTGTTCGTTCTCCGTTTCTTTCTTCGTTTCCCGTTTCTTTCTTCGTTTCTCCGTTTCCTTTTTCGTTTCTTTCTTCGTTTCTCCGTTTCTTTCATCGTATCTCCGTTTCTTTGTTCGTTTCTCCGTTTCTATGTTCGTTTCTCCGTTTCTTTGTTCGTTTCTCCGTTTCTTTGTTCGTTTCTCCGTTTCTTTGTTCGTTTCTCCGTTTCTTCGTTTCTTTGTTCGTTTCTCCGTTTCTTTCTTCGTTTCTCCGTTTCTTTGTTCGTTTCTCCGGTTCTTTGTTCGTTTCTCCGTTTCTTTGTTCGTTTCTCCGTTTCTTTCTTCGTTTCTCCGCTTCTTTGTTCGTTTCATCGTTTCTCCGTTTCTCCGTTTCTCCGTTTCGATTTAATGATTATATTATTTATAATTTCTATTATAAATCATTTGATCTATAGTTGAATTAGACACTAATACTCTAAATACATATTTAATATATTTTTTAACCACTTTAGCCTCCAGAAGAATTTTATTTATACTATTTACTATATATAATAATTTACACAGAATCGGAAATAAATCTAATTATTTATTTATAATAATTACTTTTTTTTCACTTATCTTAAAAATTGGGATGTACTCTTTAAATGTTCGATTCATTTCTTTAATTTATTCATTAAATTGAATTAATCTATTCTTTATAATAACTTTAATAAAATTAATCCCTATAATTATTATAGAACTCATATTAAAATTTATTAATGAAATTTATTTTATTTGCCTAATTAATGTAATTATTGCCCCTATCATTTGCTTAAACAAAAAAATCAATCATAATAATTATAGGATATTCATCTGTTATACAAACATCTATTATATAATAGTTATTTTATTAATAATTAACAAAAATACATTTTTAACATATTTCATTTTATATTCAATAATTTCTTTAATTTTAATTTTTATATTTAAAATAATAAACATTAACTCTTCTTCCTTATTTAATATATTAACCTATAATAAAAGAAAAATTATTTTATACTCAATAATTATTATGTACACAAATTTCCCACCTATAGCACTCTTTATACTGAAATAAATCGTCCTTGAAACATTAATAAATTCAAGAATAAAATTTATACTTTTAATAATTGTATATGGTTTTATAAGATTAATTACATCATGAAATTATTTAAATATATCCTTCTTATATTTTTTCCCTTCAATTAAATAAAAAATATATAACAAAATTAACCTTAATTTTCTAAACTATTATCTATTTATAATTTTTTTAATATTTATATTTATATTTATAATATACTGATTGTACTAATTTTTAACATAATTAATATATGTATTCAACAAATCACAAAAATATTGGGATATTATATTTCATATCAGCTATATGATCTGGTATAATTGGTTCTTCTTTAAGGATACTAATTCGAATAGAATTAAATAGGCCAGGAACTTGAATTAATAACGACCAAATTTATAACTCAATTGTAACATCACATGCTTTTGTAATAATTTTTTTTATAGTTTTACCGTTTATAATCGGAGGATTCGGAAACTGAATAATTCCCTTAATAATTGGATCCCCTGATACAGCATTTCCCCGAATAAATAATATAAGATTGTGACTAATCCCCCCTTCATTATTACTTTTAATTCTTACAACACTATTATTCCCAGGCTCGGGAACTGGATGAACAATCTACCCTCCTTTGTCATCAAATCTTTATCACCCATCTTCATCTATAGACTTAACAATTTTTTCTTTGCATATTGCAGGTATCTCTTCAATTATAGGATCTATTAATTTTATTGTTACAATTCTTAAAATAAAAAATAATGCTTTAAAATTCGATCAAATATCCTTATTTGCTTGGCCAGTATTAATTACTACAATTTTGCTTCTTCTCTCACTACCTGTATTAGCCGGAGCTATTACTATGTTATTAACAGACCGAAATTTAAATACTTCCTTCTTTGATCCTACTGGGGGAGGGGACCCAATTTTATTTCAACATTTATTTTGATTTTTTGAGCATCCTGAAGTCTATATTTTAATTTTACCCGGGTTTGGATTAATCTCCCATATCATTTTCAATGAAAGAGGGAAAAAGGAAACTTTTGGGAACCTAGGGATAGTTTATGCAATACTCGGAATTGGATTTCTAGGATTTATTGTGTGAGCAGATCACATATTCACAGTAGGCTCAGATGTAGACACACGAGCTTATTTCACTTCGGCAACTACAATCATTGCAATTCCCACAGGAATCAAAGTATTTAGATGACTAGCTACGTACTACGGGTCAAAACTTATTATTAATCCTTCTATTATTTGATAATTTGGCATTATTTTTTTATTTACAATAGGAGGATTAAGAGGAATTATATTATCAAACTCATCTATTGATATTATACTACATGATACATACTATGTTGTCTCTCATTTCCACTATGTACTGTCAATAGGAGCAGTATTTTCTATTTTTGCTTCATTAATTCATTGATTCCCTTTATTCACAGGATTTACCCTAAATCAATTTTATCTTAAAACTCAATTTTATATAATATTTATTGGGGTAAATATAACTTTTTTCCTTCAGCATTTTTTAGGAATGATAGGAATACCTCGACGTTATTCAGATTACCCGGATTCCTACTACTGTGAAAATTTATTATCATCTATTGGCTCAATAATTTCATTCAAAAGAATAATTTTACTCTTGTTTATTATATTGGAGAGATTTATAACTATATTTAAATTTAATCAATCATCACTAGAATGACCCCAAAACTTTTCCCCAAAAGACCACTCATTCCTCTCTATTCCTCTAATTATTAAAAACAAATCTTAATATGGCAGATTAGTGCATGAATTTAAGATTCATTTATAAAATTTAATATTTTTATTAAAAATGTCCCATTGAAAAATAATTAATTTCCAAGACCCCAATTCGCCATATGCCGATAATTTAAATCTTTTTCACAACTTCACAATAATTATTATAATTATAATCTCTTCATTAACTCTAATAATTATATTAGATATTTTTACTAATAAATTTATCAATCGATTTTTACTTAAAAATCATCATATTGAAATTGTATGAACTTTACTCCCAATAATAATTTTAGGAGTAATTGCACTTCCTTCTTTAAAAACCCTATATTTTATTGATGAACTATGAATACCCGTATACTTAACAATCAAATCAATTGGGCACCAATGATATTGATCCTATGAATACCCAGAATTTAATAATTTAAATTTTGACTCCTATATAGATAAAGATTTAAATAATATTTACATTTTTCGTCTCCTAGACGTAGACAATCGAATAATTATTCCATCTAATACACTAATTCGAATATTAACAACATCAAACGACGTAATTCACTCTTGAACTGTTCCGTCTTTAGGCTTAAAAATGGACTCAGTACCAGGGCGAATTAACCAAATAAATTTAATTACTAATCGACCTGGAGTATTTTTCGGACAATGTTCTGAAATCTGCGGAGCTAATCACAGATTTATGCCAATTGTTGTGGAAAGAACTAATTATTCAAACTTTATTAATTGAATTAACAACCAAAATTAAATTTTAACCTACTCATACAATATTTAATTAAATCAAATCATTAGATGTCTGACAAAAGAATTGATTTTTTAAATCAAATTATAGTAATAAATTACTTCTAATGATTAAATAAACTTAATAAAAATTAGTTAAATCTATAACATTAAATTGTCATTTTAAAATTATTAATCTCCTTTTATTAATTAATCGGGATTTGTTAATTTACCGTTTCCTATTTTAATCGCGTATAATTTATGTAATTTATTATTGAATGTTTAAAAAGTGTTACATGTTGCCATAAAAATGGATGGAATTTTATTAAATTATAGTATATCGATCACGACCTGTCAGAAAGCGAGTTTTCAATTTTGGAGAATTAATAGAGTTGCGTTATTTTAAAAGAAAAATTGTTATTTTACGTAAAAATTTGCTCCTTTATTAACGAATCAAAGAAATAGCCCAACCAGACAAATATAATCTTATCAGCTATATGCAAATCAAATTTCGCAAATAATACTGCGAAATAATTATTTCAGCATTGTTTCAACAATTTTTGTATTATTTTGTACCTGATAAATTTTATTCGTAATTAAAAAAGACGAGTAGTAAGAGGTTAACCTATTTGCATCCAAGCGCGGAATAATCCGCGAGTCGTGACTGTCAGCTATCACCGAGCGCGTAATAATACGCGAGTCGGGACTGTCAGCTATCACCGAGCGCGGAATAATCCGCGAGCCTACAACTCCCATTTTACCAGTTGCGACAGACCACGTTTAACCACTTTTGAGAACTTTTTGGTTCCATCAGTTTGATATACACCACTGTATTCTAAATAAGTTTTGCTCTTTTGTGAAAATCTTTCAAACTGCCACTATGAGTAAGTGCTGTCAATCTATATTTAAATTAAAGAAATCGAAATTTAGAAAACAATATTATTCGATAATTTAATCTAAAATTTAGTTACCCCAATGAGTTTTGAGTATCTCGATTCGGATTCAAGTATCGAGGCACAACATCCTAAAAAACGTTGCTGGAGAATCTCATCGAGTGATGATAGCGAAAATGAACAGTGCAGCAGTTTAATAAATCAAGAGTACGTGTGGAAAGCCGAAAATCATATTCCCATTATACATGATTTTTCAAGTGGAGGTGGAGCAACAGTAAATACACGAGGTTTGTCGAGAAGGGAGGTTTTTGAATTATTTTTCAACAAGGAGTTGATAACAAAAATAATTACAGAAACAAATAAATACGGCGCAAGCGACGCAGAGTTTATACCACTTGAAGGCGACGAATTAAAAGTATTTATTGCTTTAAATATTTTAATGAGTCTAGTTTCCAAGCCCACGATTCAAAGCTATTGGACTACCGATAAAAGTATAGAAACTCCGTATTTTAAGAATATTATGAGCCGTAACCGATTTATTTCTATCTCGAAAAATTTACATTTTTCTAGTAAAAATAATCCTAACGATCCACTGATCAAAATTCGAGAAGTCACTGAAATAGTAAAAAAAACTTTCGTTCGCATGCATGTCCCAAATAAAAACATTTCCATTGATGAATCACTGATGTCGTGTAGAAGTCGTTTGCATTATATACAATTTATTCGAACAAAACGTGCGAGATTTGGTGTCAAGTTTTATAAACTCTGTGATTCACAATCTCGATACATACACAATTTCAATATATATACAGGAAAAGATAAAACTGACTCGGGATCTGCTAGCACAAATGTTGTGATCAATTTGTTGAAAGAGAGTGAATTATTGTACAAGGGGTATTGCTTGCAAGGGGAAACGAAACCGATATACTGGACAAAAGAGTTTAAAACCAACCGCAGTAATTGATTACAATCAATACATGGGTGGAGTTGGTGTTGGCGACCGAATGTTAAGTAAATTTCTCACTACGCGCAGGTGCAGAAAAGCCTATAAAAAAATATTTTTCTATTTTCTTGACATGATGCTGCTGAACAGTTACGTAATCTTTAAAAATCATAAGCAAGATCGAGCGTTTCATGTGTATAAACAGCTATTAGCCGAAGAAATTGTTGATAAATACTTGGCCAACGTAAATGTAAATAAGACACCTGTCAATGATTCCATTACGCGATTTACTGGCAGACATTTTCCTGTACGGATACCTGCAACTCCAGCAAAGAGAAATAGAACATCGAGACGATGCGTTGTATGCTTGAGCAAGTCAATTCGAAGACAGACAGTCTTTAAATGTGATGTTTGTGATGAAGCATTATGTATTGACCACTTTAAAGAATTCCACGAAAATTAATTCATTTGAATTTAAATAAATTTATTCTATGTATAAAAAAATATTTGTTCTTACTTCTTTGTAAAAAAAAGAAATGTAAAATGCGATATTTGCTATACAATATTGTGTATTAATCGTTTTAAACTGTATATTGTTAATAAACTCGGTAAATAATTTTGATGCTCGTTACTGCACATAACGTCACTGATGTTTGAACGCGGCAGCTTAAGCAGAGCGATGATGCAAATGGGTTAAATAAAATGACGAGGTAATGAATTTCATAATTTTGTATTATTTATTAACCTTTAGAATACAAGGTTTGGTATTTTAACGAAGGTATAAAGAAACATGAAAACTGTCTTTGGAAACATATTATGGACTATTATAAACGATGTAATGGAAAGAAGTAAGAGGAGTGTATCTGATAAGAGTGGAATAAACTGAATTCGAAGGAAGAATGCTAATGGGTGAGATTATTTCTTGGGATATATCGATTAATGTGTCTTTTTCTTGCAGTTTTTCTGCTTTTTATCTCTTCTTGATCTCCTTTTAAAATCGTTGTGGATGCTGAGTCTTCTGTGACAGGATAATAAAAATTATAATAATAAAAATATATACAAATCAGTGGTAAAAATGGTATGAGACTATAAAATTTAATTACATTCGAGTGAGTATCAAGTTGAATTTTTCAATCGTTAGCTCGTTAAAGTTACTTGAATGTTTATGATGTCAATATTTTAAGAGTATATTTTATTTTAAACTATACCGATTGAAATTGCTTCTTTGTGCCTTGATTTTATATAAATTAAAAGTGTACAATTATAAAATGATTCAACAGTGATTTAAAGAAATCGTTAGTCTCTGAAACGTGTGACCTTAAGAACAGAACGATCGATGTGAAACAGTTTTGTATCGAGTCTTCTTTCAATTGCCGAAAAAAAATTAATTGGATCGTTTTTATAATTTTCGTCACGGATTGTTACAGAAATTGACGTAACAAAAACTATTTACCAATGAAAATACAAAATATACAATTTCAACATTCTATCGATGAAAAAACTGACCATTTTATTGCATTCAGTATTACAGAATGTGGAAAATCGGGATCGAAATGAATTATGCAATGTAAAATTGTATAATTGTTAGGTCATAAAATTTATAAATATTTATATTACTTTTAAGTAATTTTAATATCCATTATCATTAATATCAAATAATTACCAATATTTAAATTTTTATTAGAATTAATTAATTAGTTTCAATGTTAGAAAATGAATAGTCTAGCTTTGAAAGTATACTTATAGAACATTAATTTGCGTCAAAAAAACAGCGATAAAATTAATACAAATTAAAAATATTTGTCCAATTGTACTTGAAATATTAACAAACTCGAATCTTTTCTCAAAATACCAATAAATGAAATTATTGTTCATATATCAATGAATTTGAATAATCGGGAATGTGAAAAACAGTTACCTTTAATTATGGCAGAATCCTTCGGAGACAATATTGCTTGGGACTCCTGTTAAATAATACGAATTTAAAAATTTTTAAATATTAATTGCTGATAGAGACATTTGAATATTTTCTTTTTACTAAAGTGTGAACAATATTCGAGAATTATACAAATTTTTATTTACCGTTTATTTCTAACGTACTCAAAAGAAAGTACCACTATTTCCTATATTTTTTATAACATTTGGATTTTGTAGTTAAAAACTGATAATTTTACAAACTAATGGGTGTATACGTTATAGAACATAATTAAAAACAAAGTGGAATATTTAAAGGAAATAAAAATTCGAAAAATAGTAATAAATGTAAGTCAATTGTTATTTATAATACTTTTACCATTGTTTCCGAGCCCTTTTCACAATTTTTCTTTTCACTATCTACAAATTTTCCTTCTGCATTTTCAGGCTGAGTCGCCTTCAAATTTGTTTCCATCGTCTGAATTTCTTCTC